>NW_026057586.1:36936403-37128350 GCF_023721935.1 Panthera uncia | reverse complement strand
CATCTTAACTTCTTGCAGTGGCCCAGAGTCATCATCGCTCACTGGATGACTCACTGTTTCCCCAGCTTCTACCTTCAGGGAAATCTTGTGCTATTTCTGATCCTTTCCTTGTATTTGCACAGTCATGCCCATGCCATTGTTTACAACACATACTAGGAATGAACCACGCAGCTACTCAATGTATCTACTGAGGGCCAGAATCTGAAAACCAATGGTTTCAAAAAACTTCTTGTAACCCTCACGAGTCTAGTTATCACAAAAGACCTTATCACAGACAAGTAATGCAGACAGGTTTAATTAAGTACTCTGGAGTGTGGCGGCCTTCTAAATAGGGTTTAGCCAACAGATGAGTTGGTTCCTATTCCAGGATCCTACCTTATCAAAGGCTCAATCATTCTATAGAAAAGAAATTTATCTTCCTTTTACGTTCTCTTACTGCAGCCGGCCCTTGGGCCGTGAAGGAGATACAAGGTGGGCAGGCCCGCGATCCCTAGTGTTTGGGCGGGGAGCCGAGTCCCAGGTGATCTCCTCGCCTCACTCCGGCAGAGTTCCGCTGCAAACCCCGCCCCGACGTCCCCCAGCCCCTCTTCGCCGCACTAGCAGCGGCGGATTTCGGATGACGGAAGGCCACACTGCCCCAACAACGTCGGGGCCGCGACGGATTTCGGATGACCGAAGGCCACACTGCCCCAACAACGTCGGGGCCACGGCACTTCCGCCCGCGTCCGGCGGTACTACAAGCCCCGACAGCCCCCGCGCAAGGCCCGCCCTCTCCCACCTCCGCCCAAAATGAGTCCCAGAACCCTCCGCGAGACGCCAGGCCTCGAAATAGAACAAAACCGGCCGAGGGGGGAGGGGGGAAAGGAGAGGGTCGCGGAGGACACATGGGATGGAGGACTCTCCGATGGTACTGAAAGCCCAATCTGGCTTTCCATCTACCTCTACCAGACCCCCAACTGCTGTATACGGAGACAGCGGCCTGTCCGCGCCTCCCGGCAAGCCGAGGAAGGTCCCCGCCAGGCTTCTTTTCTGTCTCCTACCAAAAGGACTGCAGCCCCTTAGCCCAGCGTCCCCCTCACGCCCTTCCCCCATTCTCTCGCAAACCTCCGACTCGGGATCCGCAGCAGCTTCGCTGTCCAAAGCAGACGCAGAAACGCCGCTCACAAGCTGTTTCCCAGAAGCCCCCGGCACGGACTGCTTCCGGTCTGCGGGTCCCAGGAGGCGGGGAGAGGCGAAGCCCCGCGTTGCCATGGAGATGGGCTCCGGGCGGGGGAGGGGCGGTGCGACGACAATGACCGCTTTGAGACTGCGCTTGGCCTGGCGCCTCTCCTCGGATAGCCCAGAGTTCTGTGTTCCGTTTAAGAGACAAGGAAAAGAAAGGGAGAATTCTGCCATTAAGATAGTCTTTACGGATTCATAACCCGTGTCACAGGAGTTATTATCTCATGTGATCCTCGCAGTAGCCCTCTGAAAGAAGTAATAAAGGCTAGTATTTATGAATGCTTACTACGTTGTACCAGCCACATATATTGTCATTTTCACAACAACTGTATCATGGTAGGAACTTTTATTATCCCCATCTCACAGCTGAGATAGATAATTGAGGCACAAGTAAGTAACTTGCCTACAGCTCATAACTAGTAAGGGGGAAACAAGATTTGGCTCCCACTACATGTTACACTACTTTATTTTGACAAAATTATCTATCAGGGAAACGAGAGGAGACTCTTAATGAAGAGTTTTGGCAGTGATCTCAGTGAATTTGCAGAATTCATGGTCCTCTTCTGACTTCGGGCTTGACATTTTATACCACAAAACAGCTGCTGAAGGTATCATTTAGAAAGTAAATCAGGGGCACCTGGGTGGCTCAGTCGGTTAAGTGTCCGACTTAGGCTCGGATCATGATCGCTAGGTATGTGAGTTCCAGCCCTGCATCGGGGTCTGTGCTGACAGCTCAGAGCCTGGAGCCTGCTTCGCATTCTGCATCTCATTCTCTCTCTGCCCTTCCCCAACTTGTGCTCTGTCTCTCTCTCTCTCTCTTGAAAATAAATAAATGTTAAAAAAACCAAAAGTAAACCAGCCCACTTCATTTCCCTATTTCAAGACCTTCAATGGATCCCCACTGTCTTAAGTATGACATAAAAACTCCTTACATTGGCCTGCAAGGCCTCTGTGGTCTGTTCCCTGCCTCCCCACTCTGACCTCAGTTCTTAGGTTCATTGTGACCCCAGATTCCTAGTCTCAGTGAAAGTCTCTCCACCCTTCATGGCACAGTAGAGTGATCTCATTTATTTATTCTCCTGTTTTTTTCTTTTTCTTTTTTCTTTCCTTTTTTTTTTTTTTTTTTTTTTTTTGTCTGTAAGTTCCATAAAGGCAGGGACCTTGTTTGTCTTGTACACCACAGTATCCTCCCTAGTTCTAGGATGCTGACTGGCTGGTACATGGAGAACTCAATAAATATTTGTTGAATAAACGAATGAATTGTGGACTGGTCACGTTGCTGCTTTTGCCAGGTCACATGTCACGCATCAGAAACCACACAAAAGAGCCCTGTTGTTTAAGGTCTATGTTCAAAGCACAGGTCCAGCCTTCCAGAAGCATTCCAGGATTCTCAGGCTTCAGCTTTCTGCCTCATTCAGGACTTCATAAAGGGCCCTCAGCCTCCACTGGCTTCGCGAATGAGAGAGCAAGTGAGCAAGCTGTTGACGGTATAGTACTGCTTTACACTCGGACTGGAACTTTGTCTCCCCGGCATGCCTACTAACTCTGGTGCCTCTTCTCTCCATTTAGGAGGCCACAGAAATCCAGCCATTTTACTTTCCTACTTGACTACTGCCACCAAGCTGCCTGTCTGCTCTTCCCAAACTTTCCTTCTTTTGTGACCCTAAAAGCTAGCTCAAGGCATTTTTTATTTATTTTATTTTGCTTTGAGAGTTTTTACATATAATTAATGTTAGAGGACAAAAAAGCTTAACAACATCGAACAGAAATAATTGGGGAAGCAGAAAGTGTTGTAAAATTTTATAAAACTCTTTGCCTGGGATTCGTTCTGTTATTCCTAATTCTACGGGTAAATGGAAACCACAATGAGGTTTCCCTTTCTAATTTACTCTAATTTCTAAGCCTCTAATGTCAAAATCTCTAATTTTGAGGCCAGTGACCCATAACACCCACTTTGAAATACCATCCTTCTGAGCCCCATTGTGTGGGCTCTTTCCTGAATGGTGGCCCCTGTTGCCATCTTAAAGATATAGTCAAGATAGAGCATCACATTCCTCTGAGAAACCTGAGTGTAGGGAATAGCTCCATGCCAGCGCTGGACAACCAGCAACATAGGTCACGTAGGTGAGGCTTGAACTGCAGCTGATTTGAGTCTTGGCAGAACACCTTGTGATCCTCCCAGAAGGTGAGAGCATGAGAAGCTTGCGAGGAGCTGCAGTAAGGCCATTTGCCACTCAGGTGTCTGTCTTCCAAGAAGGCTGTTGTGAGACAGGTCTTCATTGCTTCCTGGGTGGTGATGAGGCTTTCTGCCTCACCTGCCTCGAGTACAGCTGCAGACTATAAACAGCCTTAAATACAGCAGGGTTTTAGCTCCTCAGCAACAAGGTATTCCATATCTCATGTTGAAGTCATCTGACTCCTTTTGTTATCCTTTTGGTGTGAGACAAAAGCTCATGGGGAGTTGGTACCTCTTGGCTACTCTCGATTTGACTGTCTTTGCAAGTACTGATCTGTCTAAACTTAAAGAAGGCTCATTGTTTCTCTACCAGCCAAATCGGTTGACCTTGTTTGAAAGCATCTCATTCATTAACTAATGGTAAAGAAACAAACACAAGAACCAGATAGATACTACCTGGGTTCTAGAGACCTAGACGTGACTACAATGAGGTCATGATTCCTTCCTTTAACATTACTGTCTTGTTTAGGATATAAGCAAGAAAACAAGTATTTATAAGGCAATGTAGAAGTAACACAGTAGGGGAGCCTAGGTGGCTCAGTCGGTGAAGCGGCCAATTCCCGGTTTTGGCTCAGGTCATGGTCTCATATTTTGTGAGTTTGAGCCCCACATTGGGCTCTGCACTATCAGCATGGAGCCTGCTTGGGATTCTCTCTCTCTCTCTCTCTCTCTCTCTCTCTCTCTCTCTCTCTGCCTCCTCCCACTCTCTCTCTCATAACGAATAAATAAACATTTTTTTAATGAAGTAGAACAGTGAAAGCAAAATATGGCAAGAGGAGGGACACCTACATGAGACAGTGTGCTGAAAGGGAAGGGAGGAGGCACACAAAGATGGAGGAAGCAAAGTAAGAGAAGTTTTCACATTGGAAAGAAATCACGGACATTCAAATGTAGTGTTAATCAGATTTTGTTCAATAATAACCCTTTTTATGGGCACTTGGCTGGCTCAGTTGGTAGAGCATGCAACTCTTGATCTCAGGGTTGTGTCCCATATTGGGTACAGAGATTACTTAAATAAATCAACCAAAAAAAAAAAAAAGATCTTTTCTAGGCTTTTGTCTAACACTTATTTTGAAGCTCTCAGTCCTTCCCTTCAGCTCAAAAGTATTTCCCTCTGGGCATTTATTTTTGTAATGTTTATTTATTTATTTTGAGACAGAGTGAGAAAGAGAGAATGTGAGTGGAAGAGGAGTAGAGAGAGGGAGAGAGAGAATCCCAAGCAGGGTCCATGCTGCCAGCAAAGAGCTGGACAGGGGCTCAATCCCATGGAACTGTGAGATTATGACCTGAGCCAAAATCAAGAGTTGGATGCTTAACCGACTAAGCCACCCAGGTGCCTCATTTTTAAAAAATGCTTATCCCTCTGGGCATTTAAAATACACTGGTTAGGGGTGCCTGGGTGTCTCAGTGGGTTAAATGTCTCACAGTTATGAGATTGAGTCCCCACTCCAGCTCCATGCTAGGCGTGGAGCCTGCTTAAGATTCTCTCTCTCCCTCTTCTTCTGCCCCTCTCTTGCCCACCCCCCCCTCAAAAATAAAATAAAATACACTGGTTAAAGATTGCATTTTAGCCAATAAGGGCACTGCACCAGGAGTCTTTTGATTGCAAGTGGCTAAAAGCCTATAGCAGGCATTGTTAACTTCTTACATAAAGCACTCCCTATTACTTCTAATACACCCCATTTTTTTTTACTGGAGGGGGACAACACTCTGCCCAGACATATGCAGTGATTGAATTAAGCCATCCATGACCATTCTGTTTCTCTTTGCCAGATATTCACTTCACCTCCCTGGCAGCTAGGAATGGCCATATGATTCAGTTCTGGTCAATGAGATGTAAGAGGAAGTAATTTGTGTTGCTCAACAAATGTATCTAATTCATGTAAGTTATCAAATTTATTGGCATAAAGTTGTTCATAATATTTCTTTAATATTCTTTTAATATCTATTGGACCAGTAGTGATATCCCCTCTTTCATTCCTAAACTTGGTAATTTGGGGGTTGTTTTTCTTTATCAGTTGGCTTCCAGTTCATCAATTTTATTAATTCTTCAAAGAATCAACTTTTGGCGTTATTTGCTCAATTATTTGTTGTCTATTTCATGAAGTTCTTTTAAAAAAAAATTAATATACAGTAAAATTGGCTTTTGTTGTGGCATATAGCTCTATGAGTTTTAACATATGTATACATTTGTGGAACTACCACCCAAATCATGATACAGAATAGTTCCATTATTCCATACAACTTCCTCAAGATGCACTCACAACTGTCCTACATCCCCAACCCAAACAACAACTAATTTATTATCCATCAAAACAGTTTTGACTTTTCCAGAGTGTAATATAAATGGACTTATAAAGTATGTCACCTTTTACATATCTTTCATTCAGCATTATGCCTTTGAAATTCATCTGTTATCGCATGTCTCAGTAGTTTTTAATTGCTGAGTGTAGCTGAGTAATATTTTACTGTAGGTATTACAGTTTGCTTATCCATTCAACCATTGAAGGACTTTTGGGTTATTTCTGGATTTGGGCAGTTATGAATAGAACTACTATAAATACTCATGGGTAGGCTTTTGTATGTACGTAAGTTTCTATCTCTCCAGAGTAAATATCTAGAAAAGAGACTGCTGGATCATATGGTATTATGGACTGAATGTTTGTGCCCAGCCCCAAAATTCACATGTTGAAGCCCTAACCCCCAATGTGATGGTATTTGAAGATGGGCCCTTCAGGAAGTAAATGGGTTTAGATAAGGTTATGAGGGTGGGGTACTCATAATGGGATTAGTGCACTTAAAAGAAGAAATGGAGAGAGCTTGCTTCCTCTCTCTCTCTCTCCCCACCATGTGAGGGCACTATGAGAAAGTGGTCATCTGGAAGTCAGGAAAAGAACCCTCACAGAGAACCAAATCAGCTGGCATCTTGATCTTGGACTTCCCAACCTCCAGAACTGTAAGAAATAAATTCCTGTTATTTATGCCACACAGTCTATGTTATTTTGTTATAGCAGCTGAAGCTAATACATCTGACCTTTTTCTTTTTTTAGTTTCAATAAATTGAATTTTAACTTTTTTTTTAAAAAAGAAGCATTGAGGGGCGCCTGGGTGGCTCAGTCGGTTGAGCGGCCGACTTCAGCTCAGGTCATGATCTCGCGGTCCGTGGGTTCGAGCCCTGCGTCGGGCTCTGTGCTGACAGCTCAGAGCCTGGAGCCTGTTTCAGATTCTGTGTCTCCCTCTCTCTGACCCTCCCCTGTTCATGCTCTGTCTCTCCCTGTCTCAAAAATAAATAAAACGTTAAAAAATTTAAAAAAATAAATAAATAAAATAAAAAAGAGGCATTGAGCCAGAATCAACAATATATGACACATAAAATATGAATCTGGAAAATAAGCATTAAAAAATTATATACATAAAAATCATATATATGTATAATATGTATAATGTATTTTTTATATATGGCTTTTTCCCCCTCCCTAGAAAATCTACCTAGAGAATAATGTTGGTGACCAATATGTAAAATGTGCAACTGCAAATATGTTGACATCTATGTTTAAACATTGTAATGAGTTAAAGGAGATTAATTAAGTTAAAGGAGATTCTCTGTCCCTAGAGAAAATGTATGAGTGTTTCACATGCTCCACATATTCATCAGCACTTGGTGTTATCTTTTGTTGTTGTTTAGCCATTCTAATATGTATGTGGTCATATCTCATCATGGTTTTACTTTTTATTTATTTTTTTAAAGTAGGCTTCATGACCAGCGCTGAGCCCAAAGCAGGGCTTGAACTTATGACCATGAGATCAAGACCTGAACTGAGATCAAGAGGGGGACACTTAACTGACTGAGCCACCCTTGGATGCCACCCATCATAGTTTTAATTTGCATTTCCCTAAAGTTTAATAATGTGTAGAAACTTTTCATTTGCTTGTTTGCCATCCATAAATACTCTTCTGTGAAGTGTCTGTTCAAGTACCCCCACTCCCAATCCACCTCTTTTAAAAAAAATTTTTTACTGATAAATTTTTGAAGTTCTATATATATTCTAGATAAAAGTCTTTTGTCTTATCACTTGCAAATCTTCTCCCAGTCTGTAGCTTGAATTTTATTCTTAGTAGTATGTTTTACAGAGAAAAATGTTAATTTTGAACTCCAATTCATCCATTGTTGTCTTTCACAGTACTTTTGGTGTCATAACTAAGAATACATAACACCAGGACATGAAGAGTCTCTCATGTTTTCTTCTAAAAAGTTTTATATTTTTATATTTAATATTAGGTACATGATTTATTGTGTATTAATTTTTGTATAATGTATGAATTATAAGTTGGGGGTTTACGTGGGGAGAGGGTTTGCATATAGATGTTCAGTTATTCTATTTGATAAGAAGTTTGTTTCAATTGCCTTTGCATCTTTATAAAAAATCAATCAGCCATATTTTTGTGGGTCTATTTCCAAACTCTCTAGCCTATTATACTAATCTATGTGTCTCTTTGCTAATACCATAACCTTGATTACGATAGCTTTATCATAATTGTTAAAAATCTGGTAGCATGAATCCTCCAACTTTGTTTTTTTTTCAAAATTATTTCAGATATTTAGCATTCCATATAACTTTTAGAATTAGTTGTCTATATATATCTACAAAAATATCCTACTGGAATTTCTATCAGAATTACATTAAATCTATTGATCAACTTATGGACAATTGGCATGTTAATTATATTGAATCCATCAATCAATACATGATATCTCACCATTCGTTTTGATCTTTGATTTAAAAAATTTTTATTTTTAATTAAAGTGTAGTTGATATACAGTATATTAGTTTCAGGTGTATAACATAGTGATTCAACAATTATATACATGATGAAATGCTCACTTTGATAAATGTAGTTACCATCTAGTGTCATACAAACTTATTATGATAGTGTTGACTATATTTCCTATGCTTGATCTTCTTAGATTTTATTCATCAGCACTTTGTAGATTTCAGTGTACAGATCCTTCCCATATTTTGTTCAATTTATTCCTGAGCACCAACTGGTTTTTGGAGCTATCTAAAATGATATGTTAAAATATCTAGTTGTACATGGCCAATATTTATAAATATACAGCTGACCATTGACAACATGCATTTGAACTGTGTGGATCTGCTTACACGGGGATTAAAAATGAATAAATACAGCACAGTACTGTACATGTATTTTCTCTTTCCTATGATTTTCTTAATACCATTTTTTCTCTAGCTTACTTTATTATAAGAATACAGTATATAATGTATAAATTTGTGTTAGTTGACTACATTATAGGTAATTCTTCTAGTCAGAGATAGGCTATTAGTAGTTACATTTTTGGAGAGTCAAAAATTATATATGGATTTAAAAAATTTTTTTTAATGTTTATTTATTATTAAGAGAGAGAGAGACAGAGCATGAGCGTGGGAGGGGCAGAGAGAGGGAGAGACACAGAATCTGAAGCAGGCTGAGCTGTCAGCACAGAGCCTGATGCAGGGCTCAAACCCACAAACCGTGAGATCATGGCCTGAGCCAAAGTCGGATGCTTAACCAACTGAGCCACCCGGGCACCCCTATATGTGGATTTTTGACTGTGCAGGTAGTTTGGTGCCCCTAACCCCACATTGTTCAAGGATCAACTGCAATTGATTTTTGAGTATTGACTTTTATCCTACAACCTTAACAAACTCCTGTATTAGTCAAGGTTCTCCAGAGAAACAGAAATAGGATCAATTTATAACATATATATAAAGAGATTTATTAGAGGAATTGGCTCATGCAGTCATGGAGGCTGAGAAGTCCCACAGTCTGTTGTCTGCAAACTGAAGAACCAGGAAAGCTGGTGATATACTTTCGTCTGGTTGCTGTACTAGAGGCAGGAGAAATGGATGTCTCAGTTGAAGCAAAGAGAGCAAATGTGCCCTTCCTTTGCCTTTTTAGTTCTGTTCAGACTCTCAAGGGATTGGATAATACCCACCCATAATTGGTGAGGGTGAACTCTTTCCTCAGTCTACTGACACAAATGCTAATCTCATCTAGAGATACCCTTACAGACACACTCAGAAATAATGTTTTATCAGCTATCTGGGCATCCCTTAACCCAGTAAAGTTAACCATCACAATTCTATTAGGAGCTTTTTTAATAGATTCAGTGGAATTTTCTCTGTGGATAATCATGTTATCCACAAATAGAGAAAGTTTATTTCTTAACTTCTAAACTGTATTACTCTTCTTTTTCTTGCCTTATTGCACTGACTAGGACTTCCAGCACAATGCTGTGTAGGAATGGAAAGAGTGGACAAACTTTCTTTGTTCCCAGTCTTAGGGGGAAAGGGATTCAGTCTTTCATAACTAAGTATGATAATGACTATGTTTTTTGTTTTGTTTTGAGACTTTATATATTTTTAGAGCAGTTTTAGGTTTACAACCACATTGAGAAGGAGGTAGAGAGGTTTTCCATATACCCCCAACCTCCACACATGCATAGCCTTCCCCATTGTCGACACCACTCACCAGAATGGTACATTTTTTTACCAAGGACGAACCTATATTGACACATCATAATCACTCAAAGTCCATGGTGTACCTTGGGGTTCACTCTTGGTATTGTACATTCTATGAGTCTGGACAAGTGTATAATGACATATCCATCATTATGATATCTATATACAGAGTATTTTAACTGCCCTAAAAATCCTCTGTACTTTGCCTATTTCATCTCCCCTACACCAGCAACTACTGATCTTTTTGTCTCCATAGTTTTGTCTTTTCCAGAAAGTCCACTATATAGTGGAATCATATATATGTAATCTTTACAGATGGACTTCTTTTATTTAGTCTTATGCACTTAAGGTTTCACCATGTGTCTTCATGGCTTGAGAGCTCATTTATTTTTAGCACTGAATAATATTCCATTGTCTGGGTGTACCACAGTTTATGCATTTATTCACCTACTGAAGGGATACCTTGGTTGCTTCCAAGTTTTGGCAATTATGAATAAAGCTGCTACAAACATCCATGTGCAGGTTTTTGTGTGGACATACATTTTCAACCTCTTTGGATAAATACTGAGGAGCATGATTGCTGAATCATATGGTGAGAGTATGTTTGGTTTTGTAAGAAACTGCCAAATGCCTTCCAAAGTATCTGTACCATTTTGCGTTCCCACCAACGACTGAGTTCCTGTTGCTCCATACCTTCACCAGCATTTGGTGTTGTTGGTGTTTCACATTTTGGCCATTCTAGTTGGTGTGTGGTGAACTCTAGGTTTTTAACAGATGCGCTTTATCAGTCTGGGGAAATTACCTTCTATTTGTAACATAAATGGATGCTGAATTTTCTCAAATACTTCTTCTGCATCAACTGATATGACAATGTGGTTTTTCTTTTTGAAATTTACTAATCTGGTGGATTACTTTAATTTTTGAATACAGGGTCAACCAGATAGTCCTGGGGTAAATCCCACTCATTCCAGGTGTTTTATTGTTTTTATACATTGCTGAATTCAATTTGATAACATATGTTGAGGATTTTTGTGCCCACGTTCATTAAGGATTTTGTTTTTCAATCTGTTATTCTCCCTGTTGTTTACATTGGGTAATTTCTGCTGGTCTATTTCATCTGTCAGTTGCATTCTTCCGCTGACCTCATCCAGTGAATATTTTGGTTGTCGTATTTTTTCAGCTGTGAAATTTCCATTTGGGTCTTCTTTATATCTTTGATTTCTTTCCTGATGTTTTCTCTCTCCATTCATTCATTCTTTCATCTTAAGCATGGTTATAACAACTAATTTAAAGTCTTTTTCTGACAATTGTAACATGTGTGTCATTTAGACAGTGGCATTTGATTTTCTTTTTCCTTGAAAATTGAGATATTCCTGGTTCTTCCTATGCCTAATAATTTTGCATTATATCCTGCACATTTTGATACTATGTTATCAGATTGTGGATATCTTTTAAACCCTAAACAGAAAGTTGATTTGTTTTAGCAGGCAGTTGCCTTAGGTAGAGTCAGGCCCCAGGTTCTGTGAGGACTGCCATTCCAAAGTCAGTTCAGTTTTCAGACATTTCCAGTCCTTTGTGCATGCTCCCCAGTGGCCGATCTGGATCTGGGGAAGTAGTCTACCCTGGAGCTCAGTTCTCAGTGCTCTGCTATTGAGGGTCAGATCCATGCATGTGTAGTTTAGAGGCAAGTAGAGGTGTTCATCCATTACTTTTGGGGACTACACTTGATCTCTCTCCTCTTTGCAATAAACTCAACATTTCCTAGCTCCCTGAAGCCTCCCTTCATAGTCTTCCAGCTACAAAGCTGGGGTTTTCTGTTTCCTTGCTCTGCTATTTACTTCTCTCAATTGTATCTGCATCCTGGTTCAAGCAATGATAGGAAACAGAGAGAAAAAAAGCCATTGGGATTGGCACCATACTCTTGGAACCAAAGCTCCTCAGATCAGAGAGAAGGGCTCCTCTCCCTCTGAGTTTAAGATGACTTCCCTGTGACCCCTGTCCTTGCTGTGTTGCTGCTGCTGCCATTGTCATAGTATTGCCTGGAAGGCTACGATAGGAGAGAAGTCAAATGAAGAAAAAGAGATATGGGTTTCCCCCATTGTTTCTGACCTTAGGAGCCCCTTTCTTTGGCAAGACACAGAGCACTTCTCTTAGAGTTCTTCCTGTTCTCTCTCTGTGTGCACTTCTGGATTTCAGGCTGCCTTTGAGTCTAGGCTGGGAGATACCAAAGTGAAATAAGGGTAAATTCAGTGCAGTTCAGGGGAACTTCAGATTCTCATCTTCTTCCCCAATCTGCTTGCTGTTATTTACTTTGAGGAGTCCTCAGGGAGCAGCTGCTTCATGCATTCTGTCCCAGATTCTGTGGGAATCTCTCTGTGGAGAGAGAGACAGAGTGGAATGTGCTTTCTCTACCTTCTTTAGAACCGAGCTTCTATTCTTATTTTTTTATCATTTTGTGCCTTCTACTTATTTGGCTTTAAATTCCTATATTTTTTCCCCTAGATTCTTAAGGTAGATAATTAGGTCACTGAATTTAAACCTTTCTTATATTCTTTTTATTTTTTAATTTTTAATTTTTTTTTATTTGAGAGAGAGAGAGAGTACACAAGTTGGGGCGAGGGGCAGAGGGAGAGGGAGAATCTTAAGCAGGCTCCATGCTAAGCATGGATGCAGGGCTTGATCCTACAACCACAACCCTGGGATCATGACCTGAGCCCAAATCAAGAGTGAGCCGCTCAGCTGACTGAACCACCCAGGCGCCCCTTAAACCTTGATTGTTTTCTAATGTAAGTATTTAAAGGAATGGTACCTCAGGACTTGAGTCCTGTTTCTAGGTAGTTTTCCTAGATCCTTCCTCCATGTGTCGGCTTCATCTGCCAGCTATAGCAGCAATGCCTGCCATCATAGCCACAACAGCATCTGGAGATAGAAAGGTATCATCTCTTTTATATGTCTCTCTTTTCGAGAAAGCAAACTTTTCTGGAAACCATAAAACAGGTTTCCCCTAGCGTCTCATTGACCCAGATTAGGTGATATGCCCATTCCTAAATCAGAATTACTTGCAGGTAGAATAGGATTACCATGACTGGTTTAGATTAATAATTTGGGGTTGAATGAATATTGAGAAGTCAAACTGTATGATCACTTAGGTGACAAGACTGCTAATAGGTGATGAATAAAAGCAAAGTTTAATGGATTAATCCAGTTCTAATGCAACCTACTGACCTGTCCAAATGGAGATATTCTACTTAGAATCCTGACAACTCCTTCTGCCATGTACTAGAGTCAGCCAAGTTGCATAGGAAAAGATAGCAGATGTTTACCTGCTGATAATTAGCTCAGACACTAGAGTTCCATGTGTTATATAAGCTGCCAACCAATGTCATTCTAGCCTTTAAATAAAAATAATCCTTCAGTTGTAGACAAACTAGTTAATCTGAGCTAAATTCAAATTCAAGTAAGATTAAGAGACCCAAATGAGATACATACATTAGGTAAAACTTCAGGAATCAACAATTAATTTTGCATATAGCTTTATACAAGGAAATACTTTGAATTCAAGATGGAAATTACAACTAATTTTAATATTATTTACTAGCCATCCAGGATTTGTCTATATGGTCCATCCAAATCTTCTTGTAAGGCTGCTAGTGTAGTCTCATCCTTGCCTGTCCTCAACGTTAGTGGAAAAGAGAACATTATTTGGGCTTACATTCAGTCGTCCTTTCACCAAACACTTGTCTGGATTTTATCTCCCAGGTCCTCCGCCTTTCAACAACATTCATTCCATAGGGTTTTTACTTCTACTTTTGCTAGAATATGAACTTTATTAGGGCAGGAATTATATAAAAGTAATCTCCTCTTTGTTTCCCCCAATGCTTTTTTTTTAAATTGTGGTAAAATATACATAAAATTTACCATTTTAACCATTTTTAAGTGTACAATTCAGTAGCATTAAATACATTCATAATGTCATATAACAATCATACTACCCATTTCCAGAACTTTTTAATCAACTCACACAGAAATTCTGTACTATTAAACAACTCCTCATCCTCTTCCCCCAACACTGATAACCACTAGTCTATTTTGTCTCTATAAATTTGCCTGTTCTACACACCTCATATAAATGGAATCGTACAATATTTCTTTTTTTGTGTTTGGTTTCCTTCACTTAGCATAAAAGGTTTTCAAGTTTCATCCATGTTGCAGCATTATCAAAGTTTCGTTGCTTTCTAAGGCTGAAAAATATCCATTATATACATATATCTCTCACATTTTGCTTTTCCATTGATCAATTAATGAACACTTGGTTATTTTCACCTTTTGGCTACTGTAATACTGCTATGATCAGGGTGTTCAAGTATCTGTCTGAGTCCCTGCTTTCAGTTCTTCTGGATATATACCTAGGAGTGGAGTTGCTCGATCATATGGTTATTCTATGTTCAGCTTTCTGAAGAGCTATAAAACTGTTTTCCACAGTGACTACACCATTTCACATTCCCATCAGCAATGCACAAGTGTTCTGATTTCTCCACATCCTTGCCAACATTTGTTACTTTTTGTATTTTTAATCAAAGCCACCTAAATGGGTATGAGGGGATATCTCATTGTAGTTTTCATTTGCATTTCCCTAATGATTAGTGGTGTTGAACATCTTTTCCTGTACTTATTGGCCATTTGTGTATCTTCTTTGGAGAAATATCTATTCGTGTCCTTTGCCCATTTTTGAAATGGATTGTTTGGGATTTTTGTTGTTGTTGTTGAGTTGCAGGGGTTCTTTATATATTCTGGATATTGATCCCTTATCAGATATAATTTGCAAATGTTTTCATTCTACAAGTAATTAAGTGCCTGTTATGGGTCAGGTACTGTGCCAGATGCCTCTGGAACACCAGTGAATGAGTCAGTTCATTCTTTCAAGAAACATAAAATAGCAGGGTCAACACAGAAGCAGATATAAGTGTCCGTTTGGTGGGGTAAAAAGTTATCACAATTCTTCTCAAATATGCAAAGGAAAATGGAGCTAATTTCTTATAACTGATGTTTTTACTTCTTGAATCTCCACCCCATTGGGTGGGTGGTGGTGGTAGTGGAAGGATTTAATTATTCATTTCATTTTAAGTTCAACTCCCTAACATGGCTATTCCTTGCTCTGCCCTTTTCTGCCATCTGGATACCTGGGAAGGGGGTTTCACTCACACTAGGTGAGGTAGTGCTATAGATTAGGTCTCAGTTGGGCTTGCTGTCCTTTTCTAGTCTCCAGTCTTCACAGTTGGTCTGCTGTTGTGCTTGCTCATCAAATTTATAGCAACCAATGATCTGTTCTTTTGACTAGGCGGGAAGCCAGTATCCCTTCCTTTGTGATTTGTCCCCACATCAGTTTTAACCACCCTGTAAGGTATGGCTGAGACTCCCAGCTGATTCTGGGCCCACTGGGTCCTGCAGCTCTTAGCTATAAGATCCACAAAGTTTGTGCAACAGTCCCAACTCTCCAGGTGGTGCAACCAGCTCTTTTCCAAGGTCCCCATTGGGCATGGAGATGTTAGCTGGTAGAGGCCCTTTGCCTAGCACTACAATGCCATTTTTACAATAGTTCAGTGTTGGAAAATAGGAAGTCTCTTCAGCAGTTGCTTTTCCAATGCAATCAATAGGAAGGGGGTGCAGTCCTCTCCCCTTTCAATCCCCTCTGGCATTTCTGCAGGGATTGGCTGCAGAGATGAAGGGACACCTGTGTCTGATCTCTTTGCCTCATCATTACCAGGGGCAAGAGGGCTTTTCATTTATCTCATGTCTTCTTTCTTCCCAAAGTATCATTCCTCCTCCTCCTCTTCTTTGGGACCATATTTGCAGCTTGATATTTTAAAAATATTTTGGGTAATAAATACCAGTAAGAACAGACTGCTATGTAACAAATAGAAGGGTGTGGTAGTGGTCCCCAGCCTACTCTCAGAGTGTTAGGGTAGGCTTCCTGGAAGAAGCCTAAGGTAAAATCTGAATACATAGGAGTTAAGTGCAGCAGATGTTAAGAGTTCAAAAGGAGCACATGCAAAGGCTGGAGGCAGGAGAACTTCTGAAAATTCAGAATATCTTTGGCATAGAGTATGAAGGCAATAGCAAGAGATAAAACTGAAGAGGTAAGCTGTGGTCAGATCATGAAGAGTCTCAAAAACTTTTAGGAGCTAACTGTATATTAAAAGCAATGGGAAGCGTATGTTTTGAGCAAGGAAGTGACATGATCAAGCATATGTTTTTGAAAGATCATTTTGGTTGAAAGAAATGGAAGCATATGAAGTCAAAGCTAAGTCACTTTGCTCCCCCTCACTCAGGGATTAGCTACCATCTCAAATTTTGTGGATGTACCAGAAAAGTATAGAGTTGGAGGGTCAGTCACATCACCATCTTTAAATATTGAAGAGATGCATTCTCAAGGAAGGCAAAGGATGAAGAAATAGAAGAGGGGATAGGTAATTACTAACGGCAGCCAAGGTCCTTCAGAGGTGAGAAGGAATGACGAGGGGCCAGCGAGACCCCTCTTTCATTCTGAAGATGGGAAATGATGGGCGAAGTGTAGATAGGTTGGCAAATTTGATGGCAGGGAGTTTTTTTAAGTTATTTTTCCCCCCTGTAATGCAGGAGGCAAAATCATAGCCATCTGCCCATGAAGAGGTGGCCAAGGAGTATAGTAAACATTGTTGGCTGACCCATTGTCATTCCCAATCCCCACCTGTCCTGCTGCTTCCCCTCTAGAGATTGAAAACCCATGCTTTCTGAAACACATTTGCAAAAAGGAAACATAGCAGAATTTTGCTGGGGATTCTTGGAAAGCTTTTACTTTTCCTAGTAAAGGAGATGGTCATTGCTGGAGCTCCACTTCCTTTTTCTTCCTGACTTGATCCTAGATGTTATTCCTGAAGCTCTCTTGCCTGATAAAATAAACATGAGGGAATGACCAAAGGGCAGAGACCACATCCAGACCAGTTGTTGTTCAGCTGCTGATTGACAGCCAGCATCAACTAACCTCCAGCTTTCTGGTTACAAAACCTTATTTGTTTAAACCATCAAAGGTGGATTTTGCATCCAGAATCATTCCTGATACAGGTAAGTTTAAGGACAATGATAAACGTGTGATCTGGTTTCATGTAAAGAGAGAACATAGGCTTATAGCTAATATTAAAGGCCAAGATGAAGTTAAATTCTTAAAAATACCAATTTCATTTGGGAGTATTCAACATCTGTGGGAATTAATCTAATAGGGGTGCTAATATCGTGCTAATTTTAAAAATCAAGGTTAGCCGAAATCATATTAATTCTCCATTTAAATAAACTAGCCCCTTCCACTCATTAGGTGACTTTTTAAAAAATGTTTTTAATGTTTATTTATATCTGAAGAAGAGAGATACAGAGCATGAGTGGGGTGGGGCAGAGAGGGAGACACATAATCCAAAGCAGGCTCCAGGCTCCAGGCTCCAAGCTGTCAGCACAGAGCCAGACACGGGGCTTGAACTCAAAAACCATGAGATCATGACCTGAGCCAAAGTCAGACACCCAACCGACTGAGCCACCCAGGCACCCCTAAGTAAGTGACTTTTATAAGTGCAAGATCACTCAAGTACACAGCAACAGTCTTAAAAGTTTCGTCATGAACTTAGATGATATGACTCATACCACCTTCTTGTGGAGAAATTCAGATTACTCACAATGCAGGGAATACAACCTTTTAAGGTTTATGGCAGCACCAAGTGAAGACAACTTCCCTCAGAACACTTGATTAAGATTCTGTCATTTTATTCACATAGTAACAACAAACTCTTTCAATAATTAAGCAATAATTCACAATACATATTTCTGAGGCATTTGCTGCTTTAATAGATGGCTTGTTCCTTTCTTTAATTATGAACAGAATGAGCCCAAATAAAGACTCCTACACTTTTAATAACTGAAAATATACAAAACCCTATATTCCTATTAACTACAGCTACAAAGTATAATCACTATCAGAAAATTCTGTAATTACAATTTATATTCACCTCTCTCCTTACCAATCTTATGTTATTAATATTCTAAGTAGAGCATAGTAATCCCATATTTGGGTCTGGAGTTACTCTAAGCACTATATATGGTTGGATTTTCTGATAATGCAATGTTTATACTTCACAAGAAACCCGCTCAAAGAAGTTTACTATGAGTCCCCTCTTCCCTTCTCCTGAAGACTTTCATTTCTGATGTTTGCTTTCCATATTGGGTAACTGTGGCACCACAAAAAACATTATAATGCATGTATTCTTGTAATAGTTTTATCAAGAATCTCTAGAAAAGGAAACGTTATGTTGTACACTGTCAGAATAATTTTAATAACATACAAGTCAGTCATTTTATTTTTAAACAAGAAATCTAATTGATTTAACTATGGGTAAAACTCAGTGGACTCTTAAATTTTTTTTTTAACGTTTTATTTTATTTTTGAGACAGAGAGAGACAGAGCATGAACGGGGGAGGGTCAGAGAGAGAGGGAGACACAGAATCTGAAGCAGGCTCCAGGCTCTGAGCCGTCAGCCCAGAGCCCGACGCGGGGCTCGAACTCACGGACTGTGAGATCGTGACCTGAGCTGAAGTCGGACGCTTAACCGACTGAGCCACCCAGGCGCCCCTCAGTGGACTCTTTAAATTGAAATTTGGTAATGTCTTCTTTTGTACCGGAGCATCAAAACCCAGGGTCTCATGTCCTGACAACCGGTCTACAAACAAGCCTTACTAAGCATGCATAAGACCCTGAAAAGGTTGTCTTGTGATGCCTGAAACATATTCACAGCTGATTTATGCCAGAAAGGGGGCCATGAAGAACAGTGAAGGATAGTGGTTAGTTGTTAAGGGTTTCCTTTTCCTTTTCCATGTAAGCTGTGGTACTTCTCCATCACACGCCACACTTGCTAATATTTGTATTGTATCAGTCTTAATGGGACAGTGTTTTCATCTCCCTTTTTTCATTTTAAGATGACCATGAACCTTATATGAGCACCCACAGATAGCTCTTTTTATTAGTAGAATGTTCCTTATGTAGAATGTTCCTAAGACATGTAGAGCCATCTTAATGTTTTCACGGGTTTATTTCCAAATTACATTGAAAAGGAAATTATTTATTTCCTACATAGGAAACTACTTAGTATCATCAATAGTATATAGGCTTTTGTGAATTTCCATAAGAGATTAAGTGTCTTTACTCATCTGCCTCCTAACAATGAACCTGGACATTTCAGCCTAGGTCTGAAGGTATCAATTCTTTTGAGTTTCCTCAATCCTATTCTCGTATTTTGAATCTGGTAAGAGAACAAATGGTAAAAAATTTTAAAATGCTCTAATCTTTGGTCTGAGAACTCCAATGCTCAAGTTATGGAATAGAAGAAAACACTTATCTTGATACTGATTCCTTCTCAACAGGGAAAATGTTTGTCTAAAAAGAAATATACTAGTTTATTACTTGTGTTAGTAATGGAAATAGAATATGTTTGGGAATATCTTTTCAAGCAAGAGCTGCCCTGGGGATGGAAATTTGAATTCAGCTTTAGAATCTCAAACATCTGGATTGACATTGCTTTCTGATAAGCAGAAAAGCAAACAATGTTGATAGAAGATATTCTACATTCTCTCCTGTAGCTCTTATGACTTTTGAAAGCAAACCAGTGCCCACTAAAAACTACTGAAATTCTAAAAGAGTGTGTGTGCTTTCTGTCTTATCCTGCTGACAAAGCTCTGAGCAAATGCTTTGATTCCCTTACAACACTGATGGGACTTTTTCTTTAGTGTGTCTTTTCCTATGTCTGAGAAGATTTGAGCTCTGACTAAAGGCTTTCCCACATTCATGACACTTGTAGGGTTTTTCCCCAGTGTGAGTTCTTCGATGCTGAATCAGGACTGCACTTCGGCTGAAAGCCTTCGCACACACATCACATGCATAAGGTTTCTCTCCACTGTGGATTCTATGATGTAGGATAAGGGCTGAGCTCTGACTGAAGACTTTGCCACATTCATCACACTTATGTTGTTTTTTTCCAGAAGGGCTTCTCTGTTTTCTTTCAAACCCATTATCTTGTTCACAAGCTCTTCTATACGTGAAACTCTGGGAAGCATTCATATGAAGGGTGTCAGAAATATTGTAAGGCAGTTCTATGGTTGGAGGAGTCTTTTGCCTCGAAGCTGAATTCACATTGATAGTTTTGCTCTCTTTAGCTGAAATAATATAGAGAAAAGCAATTTCACTCGTTCTCTTTTCAGAAAGAAAGGTAAATTGAATGATCCAAATGAAATATATATGGATTATTTATTAGCCAGCATGTTTGTAAAATAGCATCACAGTGTGGAAGATGAGGATGCTAAGACAGAACACATTGAGAACATCATAAAGCAAGAGGGAAAGCTTTACATACTGAGGAGACAGTCAACTATCAAGATGAAAAGCACCATGCAAAAAGTAGAATGGTGAGTAGAGGTAAAAAGATATATCAGAGACTGAAGAAAATCTGGAAGAAAAGAGACTACAAGATAAGGAATAATGGGAGAAGCAGAGAAACAAGCAGAAGAGGAGACAAATGTGGCAGTGGGTAGTAACAGACAAGACTTAGTGCAAGGGTCAACAGAGAAAAGTTTAATAATGAGGAATGGAATGAGGAAAGCCAAGGGTCAAAAATGAATACAGAAAATAAGCTCAAAAAATAAAAATTAGGGGGAAAAGGGGGGAGAATTACAGACTGAGATAACAGACACCTCAAACAAATCAAGGGTAGCACAAAGCACCCATTTATGAAAAACCTCTACTCTTGTATGTATTTTATAGTACTAGTTGAATGGCATTATTACTGGTTTAAATAGAAATCATTTTGTAAATGGTAAGGACTGTCTCAAATTCACTTCTGATACCTCAAACTCTAAAGTGACCTCAATGTCAAAATCCAAGGATGTCCACTCTTGTCACCTTCAGTTAACACAGTACTAGAAGTCCTAACCACAGCAATTAGACAACATAAAGTAATACAAGGCACCCAAATTGGTAAGGAAGTAAAACTCTTACTATATGCAGATGACACGATACTATATCCAGAAAACTCTAAAGACTCCACAAAAAACTACTAGAAGTGGTAAATTGAGTAATGTTGCAGTATACAAAATCAATGTACAGAAAGCAAAAAACGAAATTAAGAAAACAATCCCACTTACAATTGCACCAAAAACAATAAAATATCTAAAAATAAACTTAAAGAGGTGAAAGACCTATCCTCTGAAAACTATAAAACATTTGATGAAAGAAATTCAGGATTATGCAAAGAACTGGAAAGATACTCAGTGATCATGGGTTGGAAGAACAAATATTTTTAAAATGTCTATACTACCTAAAGCGATCTACAGATTTAATGCAATCCCTATGAAAATACCAACAGAACTAGAACAAATAATTCTAAAATTTGTATGGAACCATGAAAGACCTTTAATAGCCAGAACAATCTTGAAAAACAAAACAAAACAAAACAAAACTGGAGATATCACAATTCCAAAGTTCAAGTTATATTACCAAGTGACAGGAAAACAGTATGGTACTGGCATAAAGGAATGAAGCTGGACCACTTTATTACACCACACACAAAAATAAATTTGAATTCGATTAAAGACCTAAGTGTGAGACCCACAACCATAAAATTTTGAAGAGAACAAAGGCAGTAATCTGACATCAGCGATAGCAACATTTTTCTAGAAATATCTCCTGAAGCAAGGGAAATAAAAGCAAAAATAAACTCTTGAGGCTACATCAAAATGAAAAGTTTCTGCGCAGCAAAGGAAACAATCAACAAAACTAAAAGACAACCTACTGAATGGGGGACAATACTTGCAAATGACATACCCAATAAAGGGTTAGTATCCAAAATATATAACAAACTGATTCAACTCAATACCCAAAAAACAAATAATCCAATTGAAAAATTGTCTTTTGCCCAGAAGACATAAACAGACATTTCTCCAAAGAAGATATACAGATGGCCAACACACATGTGAAAAGATGCTTAACATCACTCATCATCAGGGAGATGCAAATCAAAACTACAATGAGGTATCTCACCTCACACCTGCCAGAATGGCTAAAATCAAAAACACAAGAAACAAGTGTTGGTGAAGATGTAGAGACAAAGAAACCCTCTTGCACTGTTGGTGGGAATGCAAATTGGTTCAGCCACTGTAGAAAATAGTATGGAGGTTCCTTAAAAAGTTAAATGTAGAACTAGCCTATTATCCAGCAAATGTACTAGTGAGTATGTACTCAGAGAATACAAAAACACTAATTCAAAGGATACATGCACCCCTATGTTTAAAGTAGCATTATTTACAATAGCCCAAGTATCCATCAATAGATGAGTGGATAAAGAAGATGTATACACACACACACACACACACACACACACACACACACACACACAAATAAAATTATTCAGCCAAAAAAGAATGAAATTTTCCCATTTGCAACAACATGGATGGAGCTAGACAGTATAATATAAAGCGAAATAAGTCAGTCAGAGAAAGACATGATTTCACTCACATGTGGAATTAAAAACAAAACAAATTAGCGGGGGGGGGGGGAGAGAGAGAGAGAGAGAGAGAGAGAGAGAGAGAGAGAGGCAAACCAAGAAACAAACTCTTAACTATAGAGAACTATAGAGAACTTACCAGAGGGGAGGAGGGTGGGGGAATGGGAGAAAAAGGGGATGGGGATTAAGGAGTACACTTATCATGATGAAAGATAAATAAAAAACAAAACAAAAAATGTAGAAAAGGCCTCTGTGAGGACATTCGGAGGTAGAACATAGTCCTTGCCAACTCTGAGATCCTAAAACCTGGCTTTAAGGCTAATTAATTTTGTAGTCACTGCCACAAAAAGCTGCTGAAGCAGGGATGGTTCCCTCTTGATCCTGATGGAGTGTGAACAGACTTTCATTTTTCTCTTAGTTAAGCCAACACAACTGCTAGACTGGAGGTGTTAAGTCCCCGGCACAAGCCTCTTGGGAGCGGGTACTTATCCAGTAAGAGAAATATTTTCTAAATCTCTATATTTCTGTATTTTATTTTTCCTATATTTTCTTATTAAAATTCTCTTGGAAAAACTCTAACCTTACTTAGCTGATCAAACCCCATAGAATAAGGAAGCCGTGCTGGGGGGAGAAGGGGAGATACTCCCAGTTGGGGTTTCCCTTTTCATTTCTGACTCCCATTTTATCCAGCATGATCATCTAGAAGGAAGGTCTCTGCTTAGATGTCACTCATCAAAGAGGGCTTCTCCACCACTTTATTTAATAAGACTCTGTCCCCACTTTATTTGATAATACTTATCCCCCTCATTTTGCTTTGGTTTTTCTTTCCATAGCACTTATTTTTTTAGTATCTGCAATGGAAAAGCTATGCTAGCCATTTTGAAGCACTTTTGTAAAAGGTGATGCAAAGAATTCCTCTCAAAGCTAGAGCAAACAATCCTAAAATTTATATGGAACCACAAAAGACCCCAATAGCCAAAGTAGTGTTGAAAAAGAAAACCAAAGCGGGAGGCATCACGATCCCGGACGTTAGCCTCTACTACAAAGCTATAATCATCAAGACAGTGTGGTATTGGCACAAAAACGAACACATAGACTACTGGAATAGAATAGAGAACTCAGAGATGGACCCACAAATGTATGGCCAACTAATCTTTGACAAAGCAGGAAAGAGTATCCAATGGAAAAAAAGACAGTCTGTTTAACAAATGGTGCTGGGAGAACTGGACAGCAACATAAAGAAGAATGAAACTGGACCACCTTCTTACACCACACACAAAAATAAACTCAAAATGGATTAAAGACCTAAATGTGAGTCAGGAAACCATCAAGACCCTAGAGGAGAAAACAGGCAACAACCTCTTTGACCTCAGCCACAGCAACTTCTTACTTGACACGTTTCTGAAGGCAAGGGAAATAAAAGCAAAAATGAACTACTGGGACCTCAACAAGATAAAATGCTTCTGCACTGCAAAGGAAACAATCAACAAAACTAAAAGGCAACCAACAGAATGGAAGAAGATATTTGCAAATGACATATCGAATAAAGGGTTAGTATCCAAAATCTAGAAAGAACTTACCGAAACCAACACATGAAAAACAAATAACCCAGTGAAGAAATGGGAAGAAGACATGAACAGACACTTTTCCAAAGAAGACATCCAGATGGCTAACAGACACATGAAAAGATGCTCAACATCACTCGTCAGAGGAAAACAAATCAAAACCACATTGAGATATTACCTCACACTGGTGAGAGTGACTAAAATTAACAACTCAAGAAACAAAAGATGTTGGTGAGGATGTGGAGAAATGGGAACCCTCTTGCACTGTTGGTGGAAATGTAAACTGGTGCAGCCACTCTGGAAAACAGTGTGGAGGTTCCTCAAAAAATTAAAAATAGAACTACCCTATGACCCAGCAATAGCACGACTAAGAATTATCCGAAGGAAAAAAAAAATAAAAATAAAAATAAAAATAAACAATTATCCAAAGGATACAGCAGTGCTGATTCATAGGGGCACATGTACCCCAATGTTTATAGCAGCACTTTCAACAATAGCCAAATTATGGAAATAACCCAAATGTCCATCAACTGACGAATGGATGAAGAAGATGTGGCTTATATATACAGTGGAATACTACTTGGCAATGAGAAAGAATGAAACCCTGCCATTTGCAGCAACGGGGATGGAACTGGAGGGTATTACGCTAAATGAAATAAGTCAGTCAGAAAGACGATATCTTATATTTTCACTCATGTGGAACTTGAGAAGCTTAACAGAAGACCATGGGAGAAGGGAAGGGGAAAAACAGTTTCAAACAGAGAGGGAGGCAAACCCATTAAGAGACTCTTAAATACAAAGAACAAACGGAGGATTGATGGGGGGGGGGGGCGGGGGGAAAGGGGAAATGGGTGATGGGCTTTAAGGAAGGCACTTGTTGGGATGAGCACTGGGTGTTGTATGTAAGTGATGAATCGCAGGAATCAACCTCCAAAACCAAGAGCACACTGTATACACTGTACATTAGCTAACTTGAAAACAAATTATATTAAAAAAAATAATAAAATAAATAGAAAATTACTTCTGTTAACAAATACCAAAAAAAAAAAAAAAGTGATGCAAGGAGCAACAGAGGCCAGTTTAGCATGTGAGGGAGAGAAAAATATTCAAATTCGAGTCACCACAGGAGGGCAAAGTCATCTTAGCAGCAATATGGCAATTATAGTACTAGACGTCACCAGTAACCAAACAAGAAGAAACAGAATATGATGAGGTAGACTGTGACTTTATGGTCCCTCAGAAGGGCCCTTAGGAGCTGCCTGAAGGTAAAACATCTGAGAACAAGGCCAGGTTGGTGCCCTGTGGACCAACAGTGTTTGCTCCTGCTTCAGTTAGAGTAGCTGTGTTTTCATCTGTTTTACACGCTGGAACTCCATGTAAAATTTCATTTGAGAAAAGGGTCATGCTTCTTTTTCTTTTTAATGTTTATGAGGTGGGAAAGAGAGGGATGGAGAGAGAGACAGAGAGCACGTGGGGGAGGAGCAGAGAGAGAGAGGGACAGAGGATCCAAAGCGGGCTCTGCGCTGACAGCAACAAGCCTGATGGGGAGCTCGAACTCACAATTGTGAGATTATGACCTGAGCCAAAGTCAGATGCTCAACCAACTGAGCCACCCAGGAGCCCCAAAAAGGGTCATGATTCTTAAAGAAAGGTTTGAAAATCCCATGGAGATGATGTCAAGGATTTAAAAATCTGAAAGATATTACAAGACTCTATGAGTAAGAAACAAGAACAAAATACTGAGAGTGATCATTAGCACAACATATAATGGAAGTTCCCACGTGAAGAAGAGGCAGGAGGGGAGATCTGAGACCTCTTACAGAGAGCAGCTGAGATGTGTGTGGGCAGGTGAGAGGCCACCTTTTCCTCCCACCATGAACTGAATCCTGCCCCTCACCTTTTTGTCTTGAGTGAAACTCCCGTGATGTTAATGGCAGCTGCTTCTTAATGGGCTTGATCTGGCTATTTGGTGATTCCCGATGAATTTCCCAAGGTGTCAACTTCTCTGCAAGCATGTCCTCATTTTGTCCAAAAAACACCTGAAAGCAGTTAGGCATACCTGAGGCTGAAGAAGAGACCCACGTTGGGACTTTGAAATAAAATAGCAGAGAAAAAACTATGTAGAAATATCCTGGGATGCAGGAAAAGGGAGGAAGAAAGCACAGCCGTGTTCAGTTTTCTGGCACAGCTGGGAGTACATTCACCACCCAACATGTTTAGCGTGTTCAGTGGGAGTACAATTTGAGAGCTCTACCCCAATAATGGCCCAGAGCTTCTAACCCAGCCTGGTTGTCCATCCATGCCTGATGCCTTTTTACCTGCTCAGTTGGCCCGTCAAGCTCTTTCTCCAGCTCCTCCAGCATAGTCACGGCTTGCTCTCCGTTCTCGGGCCGGTGCTCTCGCAGCCAGGCCTGCAGCTCCTCAGGCAGGATGGCCAGGAACTGCTCCAGCACCAGCAGCTCCAGGATCTGCTCCTTGGAGTTCACCTCGGGCCTCAGCCACTGATGGCAAAGCTCCCGGAGCCGGTTCAGAGCCTCCCGGGGCCCAGGCGACTCCTGGTAGCCAAAGTGCCTGAACCGCTGGTGGAAGGTCTCTGGGCTGCAGGAGGTGCTCCAGGGGAGGCTGGGGTCCAGATCACAGATCTGCTCTTCCTCTTCCATCTTCACTATCACAATGCTGTCAGACTCCTCTGAAGGTTGTGGATGGAGTGAGGACTTTCTCAATTTTGCAGACATTTGGACTGGAAATAAATAAGTAGGCTTTAATCTTCAGGGAGGTGAGCTTTCCTTAAGGACACTCCTTAAATACGATTAAACAAACAGGTGGAAACAAGACACAGACACGTTTCTTAGAAATACAACACTGGGGGCACCAGCCTCAGTAGGTTAAGCCTCTGATTCTTGATTTCGGCTTAGGTCATGATTTCAGGTTCGGTTTGTGAGATCAAGGCCTGCAGAGTTGGCTTGGGATTCCCTCTCTCCCTCCCTTTCTCTCTGCCCCTCCCCCATGCGTGCTCAAAATAAACAAACTTTTTTTTTTTTTAATTTAAACACAAAGAAACATAACACTGTTACAGAAAGTACTGCCCTTAATCTTAACATAAACCATGCTTTCAAAGAATACTTCCTTAAGAGAATTGAAGAGCTAAGATGGCATTAATTCATATGCATGAGTAATTCCCAATTTATTCTGAAAATCTTGCACATAAGGCTGACTAAATATCACAATAAGAGATCAGCCAGGATTGTGCAGGAACTCCTGGAGAACAGAAACAAGGGAAGCTTGAGAAAAATTATGACTCTGGGGCAGGCTCAAACAGCCAATTAATTTTTTCTAGCCTGTTGCAAAGAGCATTAAGAAATAGTCTCATGAGAGAAGTATTCATGTGGATTTCTTTTCAACACTTACTATTAAACAGTATTAAATAAAACATTAAGTTTAATACTATTGAACAGCATTAAAACAATCTATTTTGACATTAAAGGAACTATTTAAAAGAAAAAGTAATTGTACATTCCCTAATCTTAATGTGCTTCTATTTTTTCATATTCACTTCTACTTCCCATCCATAACATCTGCATTATTTACCTATCTCTTTAGTGTAGAATATTTAGGTTGTGTCTAAGTTTGACTACCATAAATAATGATGGGAGGCACATTTTCAGGAATATATTTTTCTCCTTTCAAATTATTCAAGGATATCCCAAGGACTTGGCTTGCTGGGGTCAAAGGAGAGCGGCAAATGTCTTGCTCGGTACTATAAAATGAATTACTAAAACGATTGTTCACCAATTCACAATGTCGACAGCAACTCAGTGATGTAATTTCTCCAGGTGTCATGAGCTTGTCAGCAGGAAGGGGGTGGAAAGACAGTTCTAGCACTATATGCATCACTGATCACTGATGGCTGATTACAAAATCTTATAGGTGACCCGATTTTTCTTTTTTATGCAGTTGACCTGAACAAGACCCGTGGCTTCTTAAAACTCTAGCAGGTGAGAGACAACGTTACGAAGTAAATAGAAGAACGTTATATACACTGACTGCTATGCAGCAAATGATAACAGCTGACACAGAGTATTAACCATGTGCCGAGCACTGTTCTCAGCACCTTAAAGAGAAACTCCTTTAAACCTTCTCAAAAGTCCTGTACGCTTACTTCCATGCCTGCCTTGTAGATGAGGAACCTGCCAAGCTCAGGTAGAGTGACCACGGGCAAGGGGGCAGGGATGGGGCCTGATTCCGGGCCATCCACTTACCCACAGTGCTGCGTGGTCAAGAGGCAGGGGGCAGGGGTCCGGGTGCCGAGAAGGAGCAGCAGACCCAGATGCTCCTGCGCCGGGGGGAGAATCTAAGGTCGAGACCTGGGCGGCGGGAAAGGTTGAGGCCATGAGTTCGGACGCCGTCTGGGAGCGTTACATTGAGGGACTCTAAACTAAAAGCCTCTGGAAGTCACGGAGAGAGTGGCGGCCGGCACGCATTCTGCCTCTTCAGCACCTGCAGCCGCGGGCCACCTCCACAGCTGCTCTCGGCGCTACACAGGAGACTGGGAGACCGAACCGCCAACACACGCGCGGGCCTGTGACCAACGGGCTCCCTCCCTGGAGGGGAGGCTTCGCCGAGAGCCCGGAAAGCGGGGTGCTACGGCGGAGGACCGACGCTCACGCCAGCACCCCTCCTCCAGCGGGGCCGAGTCGCCGCAGGTTGGCGCCGGAGGGTCTCCGGACGCGTAGCCCACCTGCCCCACCCCGCCCACGCCTCTCCCGCGCGGGGCCCCGGCCCCGCGAGACCGCGGGCCGCGCGCGGGCGTTGAGGACGCTGCGCGGAGGCCAGGTGAGCGCGCGCCGGCGGGGAGCCGAGAGGGTTCGGCTGTGGCGGCAGGCGCCGCGGGGCTGCACCGGGAGGACTAGGGGAGGGGGGGTCCCGGCGCGCGGCTAGGGGGCCTCGAGGTGCAGGACAGGCTAAGGGCCGAGGGAAACGCCGGGGGGTGACAGGAGCGGGCGTGAAGAGGGGTTGGGCGGCGGGACGGGCTGGGAGGGCGGCCTCAGGGTGTCGTCGAGGTCCGCGCCACCTCCTCCCAAACCCCGGGTGAGGACGCCTCTCCATGCAGCCTAGGGGTTCAGAGGGGGCCTCGGCTCTCACCTCCCGACGGGGAAGAGCGACCCCGCGTTTTCCGGAAGATGCCGGGAAAGCGCCCGGTCGGAAGCTGCTTCCGGTCCTCGCGGCTGGGTTGGGAGCCGGCCCGGGTTGAGGGAGCGGTTGCCATGGAGACGAGTCGCCGCCGCAGGAGGCTTTTGGTGAGGCGACTTCCGAGTTAGCGGAAGGGGATAACCCCGACGGTTGGGAATGCGACTGCTCCGCCTCCCGGTTCACAAAACCCGGGTGGTTGTTTTTCAGAGTGCTTCTAACTTAGGTTATTCCATTTACTTTTTCATTAACCCGGTAAAGTTATTCCCACTTAACAAGAAATAAGTCCAAAGGTTTCGTGACTAGCCCAAGATCACAGAGAGGAAAGACTCCTTAGCTTTCTGCCTTTCAGTTCAACCTGCCTCTAATACCATCCGCGCTACTGGGGTTGGTTGTACTCCAAGTAGTACTGTTTTAAGGAAAAGATTTGACGCCACCCCCGCCCCCACCCCGCTCTTTCACGGGAGAACCGAATGGCCCTTAAAAAGGGGACAACCCGGGGCGCCTGGGTGGCGCAGTCGGTTAAGCGTCCGACTTCAGCCAGGTCACGATCTCGCGGTCCGTGAGTTCGAGCCCCGCGTCGGGCTCTGGGCTGATGGCTCGGAGCCTGGAGCCTGTTTCCGATTCTGTGTCTCCCTCTCTCTCTGCCCCTCCCCCGTTCATGCTCTGTCTCTCTCTGTCCCAAAAATAAATAAAAAACGTTGAAAAAAAATTTAAAAAAAAAAAAGGGGGACAACCCACCTACACACATATTTTGGCACCAATATATACGTATATATTTCCTCAGATAACCTTTTAAGTAAATTTAAAAATGTGAGGCCACAACCCCACATATTGGCTTCCTCTTCCACCTACTTTCCATAGGGACTCTTGGAAAATGTAGTTGTAGAGGGAAGTAGGGAATTAGGGAGAGAACAGAGACGCTTGAAAACCACTTGGTAATAAACAGCAATAAGGAAAAAAAACCCACACCTTTTGGGATGACCCCCCCCCCCCCCCCCCCCCGCGCCAAGTATGCCCTTACCAGAGTCCGAAATGATGAGAGAAAAGGCTGCTTTATTCCACCTGTACCAGACCTAAGGGTTAGGGGAGAAACTTGTCGCTTAGTTAATCTACAATGACATTAAATTTGAAGAAATTCTTGCACCAATAGGGGACTTTCACAGGATAAGAAAATTTGTTGAGGCAGCTACTAATACAAATAGCAAGACAGTCCAAAAGTGCAGAAGGGAATGTGTTCACTCTGATGGTGGGTAGGTTAAGTTAGTCAAGGCAATGAGGCATCTGAAACAGGAGCAGTCAATTTCGGACAGTGGTGTGAAGTCATAGAAGGTAGTTTAAGGAGAAAATGGACAGTAATTGAAGGCTGCAAAGAGAACAAGGAACTATTCTTGGGTTTGAATTCTACCAAATATCCAGATCATCCCAGAATATGAAGCTAAGAAAAAAGTAAAAGAGTGTTTATGAAAAGTTTCATAGTGTAAGGGGAGCCTGGGTGGCTCAGTTGGTTAAGCCTTATACTTCAGCTCAGGTCATGGTGTCATGGTTGGTGAGTTGCGGGGTTGGTGAGAGCCCCGCATCTGGCTCTCTGCACTCAGGCTTTCTGCTGTCAGTGCAGAGCCTGCTTCGGATAGAGTGGAAAGTTAGAAATAAGGTCCTAGTAGAAAGATCATCTGCTAAGTACCAGATGCGTGATACTCACTGAGAATTCAAACGTCAGACACAGATTTTTGCTCTTTAGGAACTGATAGGCTAATAAAGAAGAATGGTATATAGATTGACTATTTTAAACAACATGGTAGCTGTTCTGATGGAGCTAACTACAGGATACTATAAAAGCACAAAGAAGGTGTTGGGGGGAGGGTGGAGAGAGTGGGATTGGAGTTGTTGGGGAAAGCTGAGTGCCATGTAGTCGAAACTGAGGGACCAGTGAAATTTTATATTTGCTGGGATTGAAGGATGGCAGGCCATGAGTGGCTAAGGATGAGGATGAAGAAATAAGAAGTTTCAAAAGATGTGGCAGGCCAGGTAAAAGGCTATGAACTAAAATTTTAATCAGGGTCTTCTGAAGTAAAGTCTGCCTGAGTAGTAAAGAAACTTCAGGTTTCTGAAGTAAAGGTTGCCTGAGATTCTTAGCATAAACCATTTTACCAAACATTCTGAAGATGCTCAGACAACCCAAAGATAATATACACCTTCCCAGTATGCATTCCTTGATGATCAATAAGGACTGGGTTCTAACTCCCATTCCCCAGTGAATGATCTGCTGCTGAATAAAGTTTGAGCTTTAAGTGAAGATTTTTCAAGAAAATGTCCCCAAACTGAAAGACGAGTATTCACAGATTAAAAGGGCCAGCCCTTTGCATGCACCACACAAGGGATGAAGACCTGTATCATTCTGGAATTTCTTAAAATACAGGACAAATTTGAGATCCTAAAAGCTTCCAGAATCTAAGGAGCTGCAAGCTAAAATTTGAAAAACAAGAAGATTATTAGACTTCTCAGTCTAGAAGATAATGAACAATGCCATCAAAATCTTGAGGAAAATTAATTTCCAAATTAAACACAGCTGAATCAGATTCAAAGTAGGAATAAGGACATTTTCAGACATGCTAAGTGTTAAAAAAAAAAAAAGTTCCCTCCCATGCATCCCTTCTCAGGAGGCTACTGGAAGTCTGCCCTAAAGAGAGAGTAATCCAAGTAAGACAACACGGATAGGGGATTCAACATAGTAGGTAATGAGGGAAATTCTTGAGAGGGTGATAAAGGAGATCCCAGGAGACAGATTTGGAGTTAAGAAGTAGAGGGATGGAGTGCTCAAGGCACATGCCTCAATGGGGGAATAATAGTGCAGATAGAGTACTGGGTATGTTTGTTATATTCCAATGCTGAGAGATTGATACTTCAAGTTGAAAGTTAGTGATTCTGGCAGGATAAGTGATTAATAGAAGACGAAGCAAAGGGCAGAAGCAGGACCCATTTATCATTAAGTTCAGGCAAACAGAATGGTGTGCAAGAAATTTAGGGTACATTAGAAGGCTTAGCTATGGATAATGCTTACATAGTCATTATAATATGAACACTTAAATTTGATCTAACCAAGTATATTGGGAGGTTTGGGGGAAAGGGAGGAATGATAATTCTGTGTATGAGGGAAGTGTGGCTGCATAAGAGAGCTAAATCCTTATATTTCATAATATGAACTTAATATGTAAAAGTGAAATATGAAAATAAATAGCTGTCTTAAATTATTTAGAACGTGTAAGTAAATCCCCATAGAAACAGCTATAAGAGTAGAAAGGGGATGTAGTCCTGCAAAGCAGGACTTAGTGGTGGAGGGCGGAGGGGACTGCTCTTGTCCATTCTAGGTCTTCTAGACCAATTTGAATTTTTAATTACATATACTATAACATCAATTATAGAGAATAAACTATAATTGCACCTCCTGTTCCCTTTAAGCCTTTTTTATTAAGTTTATTTATTTTTGAGAGCGAGAGAGCAAGTGAGCAGGGGAGGGGCAGAGAGAAAGGGACAGAGAGAATCCCAAGCAGGCTCCACGCTGTCATCACAGAGCCTGATGGCAGGTCTCTAACAAATGAACTGTGAGATCAGGACCTGAACCAAAACCAAGAGTCAGACACTTAACCAGATGCTTAACCGATTGAGCCATCTAGGTGCCCCAAAAGGTTATTTATTTTTGAGACAGAGAATGAGCAGGGGAGGGGCAGATAGAGAGGGGGACAGAGGATCCAAACAGGCTCTGAGCTGACAGCGGAGAGCCTGATGTGGGGCTCGAACTCACAAACCATGAGATCATAAGCTGAGCCAAAGTCAGACACTTAACCGACTGAACCACCCAGGTGCCCTCCCTTTAACCCTTGTATAAAGAAGCTTCCACCCTTATCCATTCACTGTCTTCCCTACTGCCATATATGATTAACTTTCATCCTTCTCAGCATTTCACATTATTTACAACAGTACTTCTTCCCCTTTGAATTTTGTCCTTCATTACTCCTCTGTCCTTCTAAACACAGTGGTTCTTCTTGTTCTGCAATCCCACATACAATTAGTGTTCTTGTTCTGTCTTTGGTTCCTGCACTTTTCATGTTATAGGCTCTCTTTGGGCCAGCTCATGTACTTCCACCTATAAGCCTTTAATTACCAACCCTGAACTAACGAGTACCAATTTATATCTTGAGACCGATCCTCTTCTTGAGCCTCTTCCCCATAGAGGTGACTTTATGAAACATGACTACTTGTTTGTTTCACAGGCACCTTAAACTAAATGTGAGTTCTTCTTCACTTCCTCTACACTCGCCTCTTTTTCCTCCTTTTCTCCTGGACTAGTACCACGATCCCCCCAGTAGAAATCTGGGATCTTCCAAGATGTGTCTCTTTCACTCATGTACATGTCAGACAGGATCTGTGTCCCATTCATCCTTGTGTTCTCTGTGTCATTTGTTCCCTTTAACATAATTAGGACATTGATCTCTAGTTAATGTATGCTCCATAAATATGTGGATAAAAAGAGGATCAAACTGATAAAAGGGGCAGTTTCTGAAAATTAACAAAGACTGTTCAGATAGATTTAAAGGCTTAGTAGTTACCAGGAGGACAGATAATCTGCAAGAAGGAGAGCCCATTGGATCAGAGAGCTGCTGCAGGTAGATACATTGCAATAAAAGCATAATGGCTCATGACATTTTAATATGAAGAGATAGAGATAATAAATTTCATACAGTACTGAAAATCCATATCTGGTGCAACAGCAAAGCCTAATAAGAGAGATCTGTGGTAGAATTTCAGAGTCTGCTATATAACCTTGGGTGTTTAGCACACTGCCCATATAGAATCTTGATTCTCACCTTTCTTCCAGGGCATAGGGCTTCAAATATTCATTTGTGAGTTGGTTCTCCCCAGACTGGAACTAAACATTTGGTGATAACCTGATTTGGTGCTGCATTAGTCTCCCAGGGCTGCCATAACAAATTACCATGAACTTGGTGGCTTCAAATAATAATTTATTATTATCTCATGGTTCTGGAGATTAGAAGTCTGAAATCAAGGTGTTGGCAGGTCCATGCTCCCTCGGAAAGCTCTACAGAAGATTTCTTCTTTACTTCTTTCCAACTTCTCATGGGTGCCAGCAATACTGCATCGTTTCAATCTCTGCCTCTGTCATCACATGGACTTCTCTAAGTGTGGCTCCATGTCTCATCTCCTTTTAAAAAGCCACCAATCATTGGATTTAGGGCCCACCCTCATCCAGTCTGACCTCATCCTAACTAATTGCATCTGCCCCCAAAATGTACTTTTCTAAAGAAGGTCACATTCTGAGTTTCCAGGTAGACATGAATTCTGGGAGGACACTATTAACCCCATTACATGCCTTTGATAGCTACCAGTTTATTGAAATTCATCCTTTGCTGTCTGTAAACATGAAATGGACCTTTTAAATATTTTTCCTTTGCCAACAAGCATGTTATGAGTTGTCAGTGGGAGGCTCTGGAGAGACTTTGCAGGGGAAAGGGGCTTCCCTTCCTGGTTCTGGTGTGCTGACTCTACAGACTCAGCATGTAGCTCTCCTGGATCCAGCAGGAGATTGCCCTGGCAGCAATTTTCTCCTGCACCCTCATGGGCAGTTTCATAGCAGAGTACCTCTAGTGAGATAACCTCCCAGTAAATGACTTTTGCTTGCACTCTGGAGAAAAGACTTCCAGCAAGTTCCATTACCCTGGAACAATAGAGACATATCTGCTATGTGGTGAGCCATGGCCATGCAGTGTAGAGGAGACTTCTAATAATCAGGCTGATACTCCATGGATATAAATCAGTCTTTTAACCTAGTAATCCTGTGCTTGCTCGGTGAGCCGTAAAGTGGCCACAATGGCAGGGATGGAAGCTATGCATGGGGTTCAAAAATGTGGACTTCCCCTACCCAGTGCTGACCTGTCTAACATTACTGCTGAGTACTTAATCTGTCAACCAAAGAGACCAACAGGAGGCCCCTCATATGGCACCACTTCCCGTGGGGACCAACCAGCCACCTGGTGGCAGACTGATTACACTGGGCCTCTTTTTTCATAGAGGAGGCAGAGAGACATCCTCACTGAATATACATGTTTTCTGAATATGGATTTGCCTTCTCTTAACATAATCCTTCAGCCAGGCATACCATCTGTGTACTTGCGGAAGTATTTATGGAATGCTTTATCCATCGTCTTGGTATTCTGCACAGCATTGCCTCTTATCTAGGAGCTCATTCCTCAGCAAAGGAAATACGGCATGGGGCTTATGCTTATGGAATCATCTGGTTTTACTCACATATTCCATCACCTAGGAGCAGATGGCCTAATTTAAAGTTGGAATGGCTCATTGAAGCCTCAGTGGTGGTGCCAATTGGGAGACAATACCCCAAAACAATGTGATTCTGTCTCACAGAATACAGTAGATGCTTTGAATCAGCAACTGTTATATAGTGTTTTCTCTCTCATAGCCAGAACACATGGATCTGGGCATCAAGGGGTAGAAGTGGGAGTGGCTGCTCTCACTCTTAAACTCAATAATCCATTTGCAGAATTATTCTTCCTGCCCCAGAAACCTTGAGCAATGCCGTTATGGAAGTCAGTCTCCAAGGGAGGAATGCTTCCACTAGCAGACACAATGGTTCAATTGAATTGGAAAGTGAGAATGCCTCCTGGACATTTTAGACTTCTTAGGCCATTGAACCAACTGGAAAAAAAAAAAAAAGTCACTCTAGGTGAGGTGCGTAAACTTGAGTTGCTGTACAATGCAGATAAGAAGGACTATGAAGCCAAAAGAGTTGCCTGGAGGTGCCTACGAGTGAAGGTTTGGATCACTCCAGCTGAATTTCTGGCTGAGGATGGGGGAAATGTGGACTGGGTAGCGGAAGAAGGAAGATGGAGATATCATTGACAGCCTCACAGCAAATCACGGAAACCGTGACAGTAATAGCTTTGTATATTTCCTGTTTGTTTATTATATATGTTGTTTATTTTATGTGCCAACCATTTTCTTCTATTTCCTTCCCATTGCTATTTTATGTATGTATAGGGGAAAGCTAACTTCACAATTTATTCATTAGGTAACAGAATTTGAGGAGTGGGACGCTGCCAGAATTTGAGGAGTAATTAAGATTATCAGTGATGGATACATTGACTGTTGGGACTGTGCTCTCCATATTTTGAGGAAAAGGTAAGAACTTTACCTTTACAACTACTAGATAGTTGTATTTTGTCACAAGAAAAATTGGAATTGTGTTATTGATGTACAAAAGTTCAAAAATGTATGGAAGGGTGCACATGGAAGCTGAATAGCGAGAGGGCTAGCCTCATTTGTATCACTGCTTTTGCTTGAGCTGTTCTTTCAAATTTGAGACATGCCTTATTTTCACCATGAAGTTTCTTCCAAATACCTTACCCTATAGTGATTTTCCCCTCTCATGTCCCTGAAGAACTTGACTACATCACACATTTAGCACCTAATTATACTCTGAATGTAATTTTCATCTAATTATTTGATGTATTATACTGCCTTTCCACCAGTTCCAGCCCTCTAGATCCTGAGCTCTTTTAGGACTGTGTCTCTCTCCCTTTTTTTTTTTTTCATTATCCATCAAAAACACACGTATGAATATGCATTCAACGATTACCTCTTAATTAAATAGCTGTCCTTCCTCACTTGCTGCACTGGTTAATGTGCTTCTTGCTCCAAATTCAGTTTCAGTTAATATTGTGTTTCCCAACCTCCTTTGACTGAAGAGTACTTTTTAAGTTTATTTGTTTTTGAGAGAGACAGAGACAGTGTGAGCAGGGAAGAGACAGAGAGAGAGAATCCCAAGCAGGCTTCACGCTGTCAGCACAGAGCCTAATGTGGGGCTCGAACTCACGAAACCATGAGATCATGACCTGAGCCGAAACCAAGAGTCAGAAGCTTAACTGACTAAGCCACCTAGGTGCCCCAACTAGAGGGTACTTTTGACATTCATATGCAATTTCTCAAAACCACTTGGGAATTAAACAAAATTTCATCCTGGGTGGCCCAGTCCGTTGAGTGTCTGACTTTGGCTCAGGTCATGATCTCATGGTTTGTGAATCTGAGCCCCACTTCAGATCTTCTGTTGCCCCTCTCTGCCCCTCCCCCACTTGCACTTTCTCAAAAATAAATACGCATTAAAATTTTTTCATCAGTTTTTGTTTGACATGTAGCAATGACTTATGTAAAATATTTTATCATTACATATTTTATCATTACATTCTTTAAAAGATATACTCTATAACATTTGTAATTGGACTTTTTCCCATTACTTAAAAATAATTATGTAAAAAGAATTAAAATGACATACTGTAGTTCTTCAAAAAATTAAAAATATTGTATGATCCAGTAATTCCACTTCCATGTATAATCTTAGAAGAATTGAAAACAGAGTCCTAAAGAGATATTTGTACACCCATGGTCATAGAAGCATTATTTACAATAACTGGAAGGTGAAAGCCAAACAAGTGTTTACTGAGAGATGAAGGGATAAACAAAGTGGCGTTTGACATGCAATGGAATATCATTCTGACACATGCTGTGACATGAATGAATCTTGAGGCTATTATGCTAAGTGAAATAGGTCAGTCACAAAAAGACAAACACTATGTAATTCCATGTATATGATTGGAATCAACAGAGTAGTGAAATTCAAAGAGATAGAAAATAGAATGGAGGTTGCCAGGGGAGGGGGAATAGGGAGCTGTTGTTTAATGGGTACAGTTTCAGTTTTGCAAGATGGAAAGAATTCTGGAGATTGTTTGCACAACAACATGAGTATCAACTGTACACTGAATAGTTAAGATGGCAAATTTTATGTTGTGCATATATTACCATAATTTTTAAAAATCCAACAGTGTATAAAATGAAATTTTTAGAGAATATTATTTAGAAACCAGTAAAAGAATACTGACAGAAATTAAAGATAACCTAAATAAATGGAGTGATATCCTGTGTTCATGGGTTAGAAGACCTGATATTGTGAAATGACAATTTTTTCTAAAATTATCTGTAGATTCATTGCAACCCCAGTAAAAATTGCAGCACTTTTTCTGGAAATTAAAAAACTGATACTAAGGTTTGTATGGAAATGCAAAGAGTTAAGAGGAGCCAAAACACTCTTAAAGGAGAAGAATGAGGTGGTAGGGTTTGCCCTGTTGGCTCCCAAGTTGCATTAAAAGTGTGCAGTAACTAAAACAGTGTAGTATTAGTGTAGGGATAGTAAACATATCAGTGGAAGAGATTAAAGGTTCCAGGAATAGATTCCCTCATACATGGTTATTTGATGGTTGACATGAACAGTGCTGCGGAATAGTGGGTGAAAGATGGTCTTTTATAAATGCTGTTGACTCAATAAAGTATCTATATAGAAAAAGTAGATAAAAATTTAATCCTTACCTTACACCATATACAAAAATAATTTCCAAGTCAATCGTAGACCTAATTGTGAAAAGCAAAACAATAAAGATTTTGGGATGCAATATAGGAAAGCATCTTCAAGGTATTAGAATAGGGAGTGATTTTAAAAACAGGACACTAAAAGCACTAGTCCCAAAGGGAAAAATTATAAACTGGAGTTATAAAAATTCTGAACTTCTATTCATCAAAAGACCAAAAAGGCAAGACCAAAAAGGATGATTATTGCTGTACAAAAAATGAGAGGGTAAATAATCTCATTTGAGCGGTAACACTGAAGATAGCTCCAATAATTTTTTTTCCTTCCTTCCTTCTTTCCTTTCTTTTTAAGGAAGCTCTGTGCCTAACATAGGGCTTGTAGTCATGATTGTGAGAGCACAAGTCACATGCTCCACCAACTGAGCCAACCAGGTGCGCTGCTCTAATGATTTTTAAAAGTAGTATTGTTGGAGGTTCCAGATTTAAAAAAAAAAAAAATTGAAAGGACCTTACTACAGTGTCAGTAGAGAGTTTGAGCATTAGTTTTGATAAGTACTTAGAAAACTAGCAAATAGAAAATGAAGCAGCATTATGATTTTGCAGGAGCAAAAATGCACAAGGATGTTACCAGAAAGAACATATAATTATACAATACTTCCTGGTTCATCTTCAAACAGTATTTATGAAATCAAAATCATAATACGGTAAAGATGATTCATTAATATCGTATTGTAACTCTATTTAGATATAATGTAGTTATGTTTAAATATAGAGTAATAGTACGTTAAAGTTAAACATAGAATAACATATTTATATTTAAATATATTTTTATTCATTAGCTCTGTATTGTAACTATTTAGAAAAGGAGGAGGTGATAAGGGAAAGAAGTAAATCCGTCTTCCCAAGTGGTGATATAGTGTTCTTTGCTCTCTTCTCCACAAGAGGGCACAAGGTGAATAAGATTTTCAACTCCATTGTTTCATTGGTGGCTTTTGGCTGTTACCAGCCAAGCACCATGTACTTCCGTTTTGGTATTGTGTTCATACTGCTATTGTTAATATCTAAGCAACCATCTTTGAGTCCTGGGCGCTGTTAAAGGGATGTCCAGACAAATAAGGCGTGATTCAAAGCATTCACAATCTGATGGGGTCACAGAGGGGAAAAGAACAGTACATTTGGAGGGCATGCTAAGGGCCCAAGGAGTCCCACAGACCATGAGTTGGGGGTGCTTCTCTGAAGAGGTTGGAATGGTGGGGTGGGGGTGGGGCAATGTCAGTGATGCATTTGGATGAGGCAGTGGGGATGGGATAGCCTGCACATGGAGAGATCACCTGGGAGCGCTGAGGGCCATGGGAATGCAGGAAATAGTACACTAGAAGACTTGGGGGTGGGGCTGAAAGGTTTCACCACCAAGACTCTGCCTGCAAACTCTGGGCAGAGTCAGGTCTGTTCTCCCTTCTGTGCCCCTTGCAGCCTGCTATGTTCCCTTAAGGCCCCATGACTTCCACACACATACCCTGCCCTGCCAACCCCCATGGCTGTCTTTGGGTGTACGTCACCCTCTCACAGAGGCCATTTCCTTGTCCAGGGCCCTTTCCTCTTAGAGACTGGAGCTTTCCTTCAGGCCTCTCCTGCTCATCTGAAAGTTTGCTCTCATATATCAAACCTAGGCTAACTTATGCAGGACCTCTAAGCTCTTGTGACCTCTGACATGGTTGTTGTTCTTCTTAGCCTATTTCCTTCCTTGAGACTCCCTGGTCTCTTACTCTCTCCTCTCCCACCACCAGCATTGTCCTCCTTCTTTCCCCATGGTATGACATCTGTCACCTGGTTAGCTCACCTCTCTCAAGGCCTGGAAACAGGCTGACTCCCAGGATCCACGAGGTTCTCTTGAATATGGCTGACACTGTTTCCACATCTCCATTTTTCCTTTTGTGGCCTCTGCACGCCCTACTTTTGGGATCTCAATTGAATTCAAGCAATGGCTCTGCTCCTGAACTCTGGACTTGAGAAGTAGAAAAGGCATGTAACTACCCTTTCAGGTGTTCCTAGGAGAGGATTTTTTTTTTTTTAATTTTTTTATTTTTTTTATTTTTTTTTATTTTTTAATATATGAAATTTACTGTCAAATTGGTTTCCATACAACACCCAGTGCTCATCCCAAAAGGTGCCCTCCTCAATACCCATCACCCACCCTGCCCTCCCTCCCACCCCCCATCAACCCTCAGTTTGTTCTCAGTTTTTAACAGTCTCTTATGCTTTGGCTCTCTCCCACTCTAACCTCTTTTTTTTTTCTTTCCTTCCCCTCCCCCATGGGTTTCTGTTAAGTTTCTCAGGATCCACATAAGAGTGAAACCATATGGTATCTGTCTTTCTCTGTATGGCTTATTTCACTTAGCATCACACTCTCCAGTTCCATCCATGTTGCTACAAAAGGCCATATTTCATTTTTTCTCATTGCCACGTAGTATTCCATTGTGTATATAAACCACAATTTCTTTATCCATTCATCAGTTGATGGACATTTAGGCTCTTTCCATAATTTGGCTATTGTTGAGAGTGCCGCTATAAACATTGGGGTACAGGTGCCCCTATGCATCAGTACTCCTGTATCCCTTGGATAAATTCCTAGCAGTGCTATTGCTGGGTCATAGGGTAGGTCTATTTTTAATTTTCTGAAGAACCTCCACACTGCTTTCCAGAGCGGCTGCACCAATTTGCATTCCCACCAACAGTGCAAGAGGGTTCCTGTTTCTCCACATCCTCCCTAGGAGAGGATTTTTAACTGAGCTTGTCTTCCGTGCAGTATAATGGTGTCATGGAAATCACACCAAACTAGGGATCATAATGCACAGGCTGTCCTCCTGGTGCTGTCCTTCCTGGCCAGGGCACCTGGGGCAAGTGAATTTACCTCTTGGAGTCTCAGTTTCCTAGCCTGTAAAATGAAGGCAATGGTGAGGCAACGGTAATTAGCTCATAGGAATATCCTGAGAAATAAATGAGGTAATAAATGAAGTAGTATTTCCTAAGTGTCTACCCTAAAAAATGTAGCTGTTATTGTTACTACTATTATTTCTTCCTCTGTGAAAGTCAAGGGAAGACTGAATGATCTCCAAGAGGCTCCTTCTAAGTTGGTCAAATATGACTTGCCATATGTGCTGATCATGTTTTATAACTCAGTCCTTATAGCTTCTCTGATCTCCTTTCCTTCTCTGGCAGCTCCCACCTCATCCCAGTCCTTAGAACACCTCTGTAAACATCTCTTTGTGCTAAATTTCTCTCTGTTTGAAAGAGTGAGTTGTTTCAGTGCTAAGTGCAGTGGCTTCACCATCTGGGGAGTCAGCCCCAGGCACCTGGGGCACACAGACCAAACCGGAGGACTCATTACCATTTCTGCTCACATTTGAGTTTCTAGGTATGAAAATGGGCCAAAAGATGCCATATTGGTTGCCGTGACAAACCACCTGTTGTATACAAATGTTTTTATTTCTATCCTGGAGCAAAATCTCATACAGCCTGCAACGGGGGCAGCTTTTCTGGGCCTGAGGAAGGGCTGAACCTTCAGTGATGTGTTAAACTGATCCGGTTGCCCAGTCCTCTTTAGGACATGTCTGGTTTTTGGCTTTTGCTGACTTCCTGCTGCAGAAAAACAGCAGCCGTGAGCAACAATAGCAGCCACAAGTAAACTGGTTGTTCACTGCACGTGCAGTCAAGCATGGCAGGATTTGAAAGTGGAGCTAGAGTTGGCCCAGGTCAGGCTGAACGATGGGTGCTGCTTTCCCAAATGATGGTCAAGACTACTTACAAAGGAGGTTTCCAAAAATTGGTTCTGTGATGCCAGCTAACCTCTTTCTTTTTTTCAATATATTAAATTTATTGTCAAATTGGTTTCCATACAACACCCAGTGCTTATCACCAGCTAACCTCTTATCTCTGGCCTAGAAAAGAGGTTTAAGAGCTGCTGGTGGTGCTGGCCTCAGCCTATGTTGTGGAAGAAGGAATCAGGGGGGCTGCATGGGAGGGGCCTGTGCTCCCACAGTTTGTAGGAGCACAGGGAATATGGATTTTCCAAGGATCAGGCTTGGGTCACTCAAGTGAGAAAGCTGGCATGGGATTATTTGATATCCCAACCAAGAAGGCTGCCTGACGAGCAGGACCCCACAGCAGAGTAAGGTCGGAGACTCCATCAGACACATAAAGGTTGAGGAACGGGTCTTGAGTGACTGGCCGGGAAAAGATCCCCAGACAGTGTGGAATCTCTAAAAACCCCACAAAATTACCTCAGGGAGGAAAGCGCTTGTTTCATGGGGACAGCTGATGACAGATCATCAATGGAATTCCAAGTCGTGTGAGAGCTTTCCTGCCCTACTTTCGCCTCCACCCTGGGTGGGGTCAAAAACCAAGGCAAAGGGTGGAGTGAAAGTCATGAAAGAGGTTGGAGAGAAAAGAAGAATCTATCAGGATTTTCCCCTGCAGGTGACCTGGCAGAGGAGGTAAAACCCAGCCCAAACATGAAGTTTAAAGTTTATTATTATTATTATTATTATTATTATTACCACCACACTTTAATGATTCTGCAGTGACTAGAGAGCCTTTTGTTACTCTTAGGAGTTTCCCAAGTGTCTCTCCACAGGGCACGGAAGAACCAACCCCACCGTAGGGGAAAAGAGTGATACTCTCTGACCCCCATTTCCATGAAGCCTGTTTGCTCCACAGAAAGGCCAGGCTGGCATTGGATGCCAGAGTTAGGAGTCCATGGAGTGGCCATAAGGAGTGGCAGCAGCTCTGGGCTTTATTCTCTTGTCGGATCCTGCCCCCAAGAGTGTTCCTGTCCTACTCCTGGGAGCAGAGGGCTTTCACTTCTCCCAGAAGCAGTGGATCTCACCCAGAAAAGCTTCAAATGGGATGGGGGAGTAAAGGAGAAGGGGGAAGATGTGAAATAGGCTGTTCAGAGGAAGGGGATGTGAACTTGTCTAAGGAGTATGGTGAGCTTGGCTGGCAGGACTGGTGCTCATTTGAGATCTGTGGAAGAACTTTCCCAGCTGTGACACCACTGTCTCTGTTACCTGCTCCTCAGGTCTGATGGCTGAATGGTTCTGGTTAACCGGCACTGGGGTAGAGAAAAGCTGCAAGGTGATGAAGGATAGCGGAAGGCAAGTGGTGATGTGCTAGACCACAGATTGTCCAAGCCAGATGAGGAAGATAATGAAACATTGGCCCTGCACTCCGTGTCCTGTGGGTCCAAGTATTGGAGCTGGGATTTTGCAGAGTGGGAACCACAGGAGATGATGGCTTTTGAAGGTGGTACATTCACTTGTGAAAATAAGATCTGGGGTTAAGCTGTGGGCATTGGTAGCGAGCTGTTCTGGAGGGAGTGGATGGTTGTGGAGATAATGAAGGACTGAGAAGCCAGAGTTTGGTGTTTCATCCTTGGTATGGAAGGACAGCAGAAGGGTGGAGAGGACTGGGTCAGTCAGTCAGGGGCTAAAGTCACTGCATAATAAGGAGATGAGTAGAAATCAGCCACAAGGAGAGTCATATGTGATAGAGTCTTCAGGGCATGAACATTTAGGGAGCTCCACTGCAAGGGAGGGGAAATAGATTGGAAACAGATCTGGATGGTTGGAGTGACTGGAAGTCTGCAGTTTTATCCAGCTAATAAGCTCTAGTCCTTTCACCACACACACACACACACACACACACACACACACACACACACAGGCTCAGCTGAGCTGACCAGGGTCTGGAGCAGACTGGTCTAGAACAAACTGACCTTACCCCCTACCCCCATCACTGATGCCCTCCAAGGGGTCTTAAGACAGGATGTGCTGCAGAGGGAGTGAGGCAGGTATGGCCTGGCATGGTTTCCCTCAACCCTTCTGCCCTCCATCCTTCATTTGAGGTAGACAATTATTTGCCTGGTGCAGGGGCTGGCAAAGTGCCACATCAGTGCTCTCCAAGTGGCTCTTCATAGCTGGTGGGTGGCTGAGGCTGGCAATTAGACATAATCATGTTTGATAGGTCCTGGTGTTTGAACCAGCAGCCATAGAAGGATAATGTCCTCCATCATTTCTCTGTATGACATACGCGTGTATAAAGCAAGCTGGAACAAATGCATCCGAATGGCTCATTCCCCCCAGGGAGGGGAGTTTCAACACATAAATCATACTTCTCTTAGAACTTTGAGACAATGAAGCCTTATTCAGTGCTCTAGCTTGATATACTGCTCTGTGCTTGCCTGAAATATCAGATGTTATAATTTGTTTGTGGGAATGCATTGCCTTTCATATTTTACATTTCCCCTATTCTGGATCCACAGTGATACTGACTTGTCGGTGTTTAGGTGCCACACCTGGAAGCAGCAGCCATGTCATTAACATCCCCATTCTCTTCCAACTAACCTAATTCTCTTCCCTAGCAATCTGCTCAGGGTCTAGTCCAAGGCCTGGCACACACCCCCGGTCTACAGAGTCTTCATTCTTCACTCCCATCCCTCCATCAAGGTTGAGGTCCTCAAAGCCACAGGAGCCCATGAGTTCTACTGGAAGAAGAGAAGGGGCTGGGACAAAGCCTACAGGACCATCACCAAAACCGAGAAGGAACACAAAGAGGGGCAGAAAGCAAGTGGAGGGGTGAAAGAGAAGCGGGGGAAGAGAAGGGTATGGGTCTGCAGTGTCAGACACTGCCCATGTAAGCAGGACAAGACCTAAAGGGCAATTGCAGGAGCTGGTGAGAGATGCTCAGGGAGGCTTGGGGTGGGGTAGAGAAGCCAGATCACAATCAGGCTAGGTGTGAAGAAACAGAAGAGGCAAGTGCAGACAGTTCTTTCAACAACTCTGGCTGAGAAAGCGTGGGGAGAAACGGGGCAATAAGTGCAGGGAAGGTGTCTTTATGATGGGTGAGGTTTGAGCAGTGACGAAAAGCCTGCTTTGTGTTTAAATGCTCCTTAGTTGTAGCATGTTAAGGCCAAGATGGTAACGAGTCAGTCATTGGGAGGGACACTGACGGAGTTCCACCTCTGATAAGACTGTTATCACACCTGATGACATGTATATCATAGGGCCAGTGGTTCTTAGCGAAAGTCCCACTCTAGGATCGTCTGGGCTGGCGAGTGTCCAGTATCTGATTATTTGCAAGCACTACAGGTAGATGGCAAAAAAAAAAAAAAAAAAAAAAGTATAAATAAATAACAAGGAAAGAGGAGAAAATAACTCAGAAAAATCTTCATGTAACTGAAAATTACTTCTTTTTAAAATTTTTTTAAAAGTTTATTCATCTTGTGAGAGAGAAAGCACAGGAGGAGCAGGGAGAGAGAAAGACAGAGAATCCCAAGCAGCGTGGAGCCCAATGTGGAGCTCAAACCCATGAACAATGAGATAGTGACCTGAGTAGAAATCAAGAGTCCGATGCTCAACCAACTGAGCCCCTCTTTTGTTTTAATTTTAAAAGGTTTGATTTTTAATTTTTTACAATATATTATAAATATCTATCCTTATAAATAGCAAGTGCTCAATAAAATTATTTTAAAAGGCTGCTTTATGTATTCTGTACTATAAATATATCATAATTTATTTAACAAACCTCTATTATCATACATTTAGTTTGTGTTTTATTTTGTTATCAATATATATCTCTACATCTATTCCCATATCTGTTTTTAAACTTTTTTTAATGAAAAATTACTGGCAAACACAAAAGTAGAGAGTAGGGTGGCAAGTTACCACTTATCCATCATCCAGTTTCAATAATTATCAAAATATTGACTTTTTAAAAAATGTTTATTTCTTTTTGAGAGAGAGAGAGAGAGAGAGCAAGCAGGGGACGAGCAGACAGAGGAGTACAGAGGACCTATAGTGGGCCCTGCACTGTCTACAGCCAGCCTAACGTGGGGCTTGAACTCAACGAACCATGAGATCGTGACCTGAGCCAAAGTCGGATGCTCAACCGACTAAGCCACCCAAGCACCCCAAAAATTACTTCTAAAAGTCTACCAACACCAAAAGTTAACTATATTGGATTTAAAAACAAGTATCAACCCCCCCAGAGCTCTGAAGAGGCTTGCGTAGAGCCCAAGTGTTCTATGGATATCCTAGGGGAATGATCCCAATTTTAGGAGATAGGCAAGCTATAGTTAGAGTGTATCTGATGACTAGAGACACCTAGTCATAAACACATAAACACATGCATCAGTCCCAGGGAAAAAGAGGGTGTGGAGGTTGGCACTTGCTGGTTATAGGCAAAAGAGGTTAACTTGGAAAAAAGTGGGTCTATTTTATTGCACTATAAGTTATCAGAGAATGATTTCAGGATGGCGAATGTCTTGGTAAAAATGTGATCAAATGACATCATGCCTCAAAAATCAAACAAACAAACAAACAAACAAACTAAAATTAAGGGGCACCAGGGTGGTTCAGTTGGTTGAGTGTCCAACTCATGATGTCAGCTCAGGTCATGATCTCATGGTTCATGAGATTAAGCCCTGCATCAGTCTGTGCACTGACCTTGCAGAGTTGGCTTGGGATTCTCTCTCTCTCTCTCTCTCTCTCTCTCTGCCCCTTCCCTGCTCTCTCTCTCTCTTAAAATAAATAAACTTTTTAAAAAGGCGCAACTAAAATTTAATTAATTAATTAAAATTAAAATTGAATAGAATGAGTAACTGATAAACTGAAGCACATAAATTGTGTTTTAAAAGGGCAGAATTCTGCCCCTCACCAAGGTGGAGTAACAAGAGACTGCATTTGTCCTCCTACCTGAAACAGCCAAAAAAAGAACAATGAACAAACTATACAAAACAATTGTTTTGAAGAGATTGGACCTCAGGCGACCAATGACAACGTTCCCTGAGATAAGGGAAACAGATAACTATTCTAAGCTTATTTGAGAGTTTTCAGGTGACAGTACAGAGAAGGGGACCCAAGCAAAGTAAGACCCAGCTACCTGCTGCCTCCAAGAAACCTACTTAACATAAAGACATAAACAGAGGCAGAAAGCAAATTGGTAGTTTCCAGGGGGGGACTAGGAGAAGTAGGAAGTGACTACTTAACAGGTACAGGGTTTTCTTTGGGGGTGATGAAAATATTTGAGAACTAAATAGAGGTAGTGATAACACAACATTGTGAGTGTACTAAATGCCACTGAATTGCACACTTTAACGTGGTTATCTTGATGTTACGTGGATTTTACCTGGAAAACAAAACAAAACAAAACAAAACTGACCAGGCACACAAGAAAACAAAACAATATAAATGATAATTAGCAGAAACCAGACACCCATAGGAGATCTAGAGAATGAAGTGATAAAACTCAGACTTTAAGATAATTGTGCTTGCTGCATTCATTGAGAGATGAAAGATGTGATAGTACTTTGATAGAGAAATATAAACTACAAAAAAGAAACTGAAGGGAAATTCTAGAATGGTATGTACAGCAATCAAAATTAATAACTCAGTGGATGATGGGTTTAATAGCAGAATAGACAGCTGAAGAGAAAACTAATAAATAGATGGATTAGAAGACAATATTCAGAATACAGTATTGAGAGATGAAACAATGAAAAAAAAAATCAAAGATAAGAGACAAGGAAGTTGCAGAATGGAATCCTGTAAGAAGAGGAGAGGATGATTGGGACAGAAGTTTTTGAAGAGTTAATGGTTAAGAATTTTTAAAAATTGATTCAAGATATTGAGCCATACATTTATTTATAGTTGACTTCCAAGCAGAACAGTGGAATCTGGAAGACAATGAATGATTATATTCAAAATGCTGAAGGGAAATATCAGCCAATAAATGGTGTAGACATCAAGTGCTCTAGCAGTTCATAAGTGGGACACTTACTTAGGACAAGAGGGATCTGAAAGAATCACAAGAGATGGGTAGAGATTGAACAGGCCACAACAGGCATTAGCAAGGGATGTTTTCTAGGCAGGTGGTTAGCAAATCTCAAGGACTCCTGGTAGAACAGTGAGTCAGTCTGGGTGAAGCTGAGCTCCCATTACTAGGGATGGGATGGAAATTGAGAATGGAAAGGGTCAGTAGGAGCAAGATGGTGAATGATCTCATTCTACAAGTGATAGGAAATAGTGAAGGTGTTTTTGTGGCATCCTGCCTTGTTTCTTGGTAGCATGCTACTGCTAAAAGTCTTTTCCACATTTTCCTGATACTACCCATTAGGTATAAATCATACTGTCTCTTGCTACTTTACTATGAGTGAAATGAAATTTAGATAAGTACCAGCTTCAACCTGCAGTGTATTTTCATTCCCTTGAGAGAAAATATTATTTATTACCATTTTTAGAGAATCCAATTGCAAAGAATCTTATTTCCTCTTTGATTTGTTCCTCTGGAGCTAGAGTAGGATAGTAAAGTAGGGAGTGAAGGGAAAATAAAGCTCCCCTTCAAAGTTGTTTCCATATGACTGACTTTTTGAATTACTGTCTCTCTTTCTAAGCACCATACTTTCAGTCCTAACCTTTCTCTTTTTGTCTTCGTAAGGGCAGAGATACTCCTTATAAACCTATACTGTCTTAACCAGTCAATGTAAGCCCTATTTTGCTTTGTGTTTTCCTCACCTCTGGGTGCCACTCCCATTTGTCCCCCTCCTCCAGAGTCCAACTCTGATATGATACCATATGACCTAGCAATCCCACTTCTGGGTATATATCCTAAGGAATTAAAATCAAGATCTTGTAGAGGTATCTGCACTCCCATGTTCGCTGCTGCACTATTCACAATAGCCAAGATATGGGAACAACCTAAGTGTCCATCACCACATGAATGGTTAAAGAAGATATGATAGATATGGGTATAGGTATAGGAATATGTACAGATATATCCACAATAGAATGTTATTCAGCTGTGAAAAAGAAGGAAATTCTGCCATTTGTGACAACATGGATCAATCTTGAGAACATGCTCAGTGAAAAAAATCAGAGAAAAACAAATACTGTATGATATCACTTATATGTAGAATCTAAAAATGTCAAACTCAGAGAAAGAGTAGAGTGTTAGTTACCAGTGGTGGTTGGAGGGTGGGGGAAGTGGGGAGGTACTGGATAAAATACAAATTTCCAGTTATAAGATTAACAATTTGGGGATCTAATAAACTGCATGGTGATTATAGCTGTTAACACTGTATCATACACTTGAATGTTGCTAAGAGAGCGGATCTTCAATGTGCTCACACACAAAAATGTTATCTATGTGATGGATGAAGGTGGTAGCTAAGAGTATGGTGGTAATCATTTTGTGACATGTAACTATATCAAATCAACACATTGTAAACCTTAAACTTATGCAATATTGTCAATTTATCACAATAAAGCTGGAGGGAAAAAAAGATCCCTCAACTTTAATTTACAGCCCTTTTGCTGCTTTTAAATCTCCACTATACATTTGGTACAGTGAGTGCTCTGCTTCTAGTTGCTGTTTGCAGTGTGTAACTTTCCAAGCAGGGTCTACACAGAGGGCTTGCAGGGTCACAGATACATCTGATAATGTCATTAGATAGTGTCAGATTGCTCTTGAGAATGGTTGCACCAGTCTTTTCCTCTCACCATCAAAGTATGAAGGTTTCATTTCCTGCAAGCTTGCAAACGTTTGACATTATCCAACTTTCAAATTTCAGCCCATCAAATGAGTATAAAGTGATGCCTCATTCTTTCATTACTGCGGTAGAACATATACTTATTAGTCATTCGTATACTTATTAGCCATTTGGGTTTGCCTTATTTATATCCTTTGCCAGTTTTCTAATGAGTACCCTATCTTTTTTTGTGTTCTGCAAGATTTCCATGTATAGAGTAGTGCTGTCTAGTGGAACTTTATGAGATGATGGGAATGTGGTCTACTTGTGCTGTCCAATGTGGTAGGCACTAGCCATGTATGGCTACTGAGTTCTTGAAATGTGACTAGTGTAACCAAGGAATTGGATGTTCAATTTTACTTAATTTTAATATAAATGTAACTAGGCTCACATAATAGTTTTGAGGTTCATCCATATTGTAGCATGAATCAGTAGTAGTCTGTTCCTTTTTATTGCTGAGTAGTATTCCACTGTGGGGATAGACCACAATTTGTTTATCCATTCACCCACTGGTGGACATTTGTTTTCAGTTTGGGGCTATTACAAATAAAGCTGCTATGAACATTTGTATAAAAGTTTAATTTGCCTTACTTTTGTAGTTGCTTAAGTGGAGAGCTGACAATTGATTTGAGACCTTGCTTCTTTTCTAACACAGGTGTTTGGTGCTGCTATATACTCCTGTAGCAGGATCCCTCAAATTATAATATGTCATGCTTTCATTTTTATTATCTTCAAAATACTTTATAATTTTTTGTTTGATTTCTTTTGGATTCATGGGTTAATTAGAAGTGTGTTATTCAGTTATTACATATGTGAGGTTTTCAGAGATACTTGTTATTGATTCTAACATAATTGCTAAGTTATAGGCAACATGTAGTTGGGTCTTGCTTTTTATCCACACAATCTGAGCATTTCCATTTTATGTGATTATTGGTGTGGTTATGTTTATTTGTCATCTTGATATTTGTTTTCTATTTGTCTAATTTGTTTTGTTCCTTTTCCCTTTCTCTGCTTTATTGGTATTGATTGAGGACTTTTTATGATTCCATCTTATCTCATTTGTTGCCTTACTAACTATAATTGTTATATTATTTTCACACTTGCTTTAGGGTCTATAGTATACATCTTCAAAATTTTTTTTAATGTTTATTTATTTTTGAGAGAGAGAGAAAGAGAGAAACAGAATGCGAGCAGGGGAGGGACAGAGAGAGACACACACACAGAATCCAAAACAGGATCCAGGTTCCCAGCTGTCAGCACAGAGCCTGATGCGGGGCTCGAACCCACAGACCATGAGATCATGACCTGAGCCAAAGCCAGATGCTTAACCAATTGAGTCATCCAGGTGCCCCTATATATACATCTTTAATGTATCAAGTGCTGTTATACTACCTCATGTGTATTATAAGAACCTTAAAACAGTATACTTCCATCTTTCCCCTCTAGGCATTTGTGCTATTGTGGTCTTATATTTTACTTCTAAACCTCACAATATATGGTTCTTATTTTTGCTTAAACAGTCAATTATAATGTGACTTTAAAAAGTTTAAAGTTCTTTATATTTACCCATGCAGCTACTGTTTCTGATGTTCTCCCTTCTTTTGAGTAAATTCAGTTCTCTATCTAATATTGTCCTTCTGCCTGAAGGACTTCCTTAAATGTTTCTTCAGAACAGGTCACTGATGATGGATTTTTTCCAGTTTCTGTTTGTCTGAAAAAGGCTTTATTTTGCCTCCTTTTTTGAGAGGCATTTCTGTCGAGTGAAGAATTTGAGGTTGATAGATTTCCCCTGTTGCCAAACTGTCTTCTAGCATCGTTTTTTTTCCAATTATACATCTGCTGTCTTTCTTTTTTTCTATGTAACGTACCTTTTATTTTCCCCTCCAACTACTTTTAAGATTTTCCTTTTATCATTTGAAAATTTGAAAAATTTGCTTATTATATATACCGTGGTATAATTTCTTCTTCCCCTTCTTCCTCTACTTCTCCCTCTTCCTTTTCTTCCTCTTCTTCTTCCTCCCCGTCTTTCTCTTCTTTTTTGTGCCTGGGTTCCATTAAGTTTCTTACAACTGTAGATCTATAATTTTCATCAAATTTAGAAATTTTTGGCCATCATTTTTTACAGATTTTTTTTCTTTCCATCCCCTTTATTCTCTCTTCTTCAGGAGCTCCAGTTGTGTGTACAGTTGACCACTTGTCATTATTCCACAGTTCATTGATGCTCTATTCATTTCTTTTACTCTTGTACTCTTGGTGTCTTATTTTGGATAGTTTGTATCTTCAACTTCATGAATCTTCTCTAATAATCTAGTAGTTCATTTAGGGTTTATATTATACATCTTTAACTTATTACAATCTACCTTCAAGTGATATATCACTTCACTTATAGTATTGGAAACTTACAATACTTTACTTACATTTCTCCCCTCCTAGAATTTATATCATCCATATTATACATTTGTTATAAACACCACAATGCAATGTTATTACTTGTTTTAAGCCCTCAATTGTTTTTATTTTTATTTTTTTTAATTTTTTTTTCAACGTTTATTGATTTTTGGGACAGAGAGAGACAGAGCATGAACGGGGGAGGGACAGAGAGAGAGGGAGACACAGAATCGGAAACAGGCTCCAGGGACAGAGCATGAACGGGGGAGGGACAGAGAGAGAGGGAGACACAGAATCGGAAACAGGCTCCAGGCTCTGAGCCATCAGCCCAGAGCCTGACGCGGGGCTCGAACTCACGGACCATGAGATCGTGACCTGGCTGAAGTCGGACGCTTAACCGACTGCGCCACCCAGGCGCCCCGTGCCCTCAATTGTTTTTAAAGGGACTTAAATAATAAGAAAAAATATACTTACCTATGTAGTTACCATTTCTGGTGCTTTTCATTTCTTTGTGTAGATCCAGATTTATTTCTGTCTTCATTTTGTATTGCAGTTTTGTTGATGATGAAGAATTCTTTCAGTTTTTGCATGTCTGAAAACGTCTTTATTTTGCCTTTATTTTTTTTTTATTTTTATTTTTTTAAATTTTTTTTTTTCAACGTTTTTTATTTATTTTTGGGACAGAGAGAGACAGAGCATGAACGGGGGAGGGGCAGAGAGAGAGGGAGACACAGAATCGGAAACAGGCTCCAGGCTCCGAGCCATCAGCCCAGAGCCTGACGCGGGGCTCGAACTCACGGACCGCGAGATCGTGACCTGGCTGAAGTCGGACGCTTAACCGACTGCGCCACCCAGGCGCCCCTTGCCTTTATTTTTTAAAAGATATTTTCATTGGGTGTACAATTTAAGGTAGACAGTTTCTGCTTTCAGTACTTAAAAAAAATTTTTTAAATCTTTATTTATTTTTGAGAGAGACAGACAGACAGAGCATGAGTGGGGGAGGGGCAGAGAGAGAGGGAGACACAGAATCCAAAGCAGGCTCTAGGCTCTGAGCTGTCAGCACAGAGCCCGACATGGGGCTTAAACTCACAGACCAGGAGATTATGACCTGAGCCGAAGTCGGATGCTGAACTGACTGAGCCACCAGGTGCCTCCCTGCTCTCAGTGCTTTTAAGGTATTGCTCCATATCTTCTTGCTTACATTGTTTCCAGGGAGAAGTCTTGTTCTTACCTTTGTCTCTCTGTACACAGCACCTCCCCAACCTCTTGCCCAACTGCCTTTAAGATTTTCTCATCACTGTTTTTAAAAATTATTTTGTGACTTGGTATAGTTTTCTTCGTGTTTCTTAGGCTTGGGATTCATTGAATTCCCTGGGTCTTTGTAGTTAGTGTTTGCAAAATATTAGGAAAAATTTTAGCCATGAAATCAAATATTTTTGACCTCCCATTCTTCTCTTCTGTGTACCTTTATATATATGTTAGGCTGCATGAAGTTGTCCTGCATTCACTGGTGCTCTTTTTTTTTTTTTTTCTTTTCTTTTCTTCTGCTAAGTCTATCTGCCATTAATACCATCCAGTGCATTTTCATTTCAGACATGTTGGTTTTCATTTCTAGAAGTTTGATTTAGGTACTTTTTAATATATGTCTCGTATTTCTATTTAAAATTTTGAACATATACAGTTTTTTTATAGAATACAGTTATAGTAATTGTTTTAATGACTTTGCTTTATCCTAACAGCTGTGACAGCTGTTGGTTGTTTGGTTGGTTGGTTGGTTTCGACTGATTGATTATTGTTTTTATTGCGAATTGTATTTTCCTGCTTCTTTTCATTGCCTGGTGACCTTTGTTTTAATACCAGACATTGTGAATTTTACCTTGTTGAGTGCTGGGTGTTCTGTTAAGATTCTTAAATTTTGTTCTGGGAGGTAGTTAAGTTTTTTAGAAAAAGCCTGATCTTTTCAAGTCTTTTTTATGATTCTAGTGGGTCCAGAGTGGTGCTTAGTCTAGGGCTAATTACTTCCCATTACTGAGGCATGGCTTTTCTGGGTATTCTACTCAGTTGTCTGTGAATTATGAGTTTTTCCAGTCTGGCTGGTGGGAACAGGCACTGTTCCCAGCTTGCTGTCAGTGCCAGCCACTGTTCTCCAGGCGTCTCAGATAGGTTTGTTCCCTTAGTCTTAAGTAGCTCCTCTCCTCCTGTGCTGGAAAATACTTTTCTGCTAAATTCTCAAGGGTAACCCTCTCAGGTCTCTGGGATTCTCGCTCTGTCCTAAGCACTTTAGCCACCTTGGGCTCCCTCTGACTCTCAGCTGTGACTCCTTGACTCAGGGAGACTGCCAGTCTCTGCCTGGGTTCCCTCTCCCTATGCTGCAGCCTAGAAATTCTTAGGGCAGTAAGCTGGACAACGAGAGCTCATGTTGTTTTGTTCTTGTCTCTCAGGTTAATGTTTATTGTTGCCTGATGTCCAGTATCTTTAAACCTGTTGTTTCATATATTGTTTTGGTTTGTTCGTTTATTTGAGGCAGGAGTGTAAAATCCTGTTTTACATTCCTGTTCATCTGCCTTGAGTGAAAGCAAACGTCCTTTCCTTTATTTCTTAATTTGAGATTCTAAATAGTCTCCATAAATGTCATGGCTGTTTTTGAATTATTTCTTTGACAGTTTTCTTCCTTCTATGTTTTCTGTTCTCTCTGAAATTTTTGTTATTTGGATGTTAAATCTCCTGGACTAATCCCCTAATATCTATGCCTTTTTAAATTGAAGTGTAGTTAACATACAATATTATTTTAGTTTCAAGTATACAACATAGTGACATGACAGTTACACGCATTATAAAATGCTCACCATGATGGGTAGTTACCATCTGGGACCATACAAAGTTATTACAGTATTAATTGACTTTTTTTCCCTATGCTGTACTTTTTATCCCTGTGACTTATTTATTTTATAATGGGAGGTTTGTGCCTCTTAATCCCCTTCACCTACTCCCCACCCCTGCCAGTTTGTTCTCTGTTTATGAGTCTGTTTCTGTTTTTGTTTATTTGTTTTGTTTTTTAGATTCCACATATAAGTGAAATCATGTTACTTGTTTTTCTCTGTTTGACTTATTTCACTTAGCATAATACCTTCTAGGTCCTTCTATGTTGTCATGAATGGCAAGATTTTTCCTTTTTATGGCTGAGTAATATTCCATTGCATATATATGCCACAACTTCTTTATCCATACATCTATTAATGGACATATAGTTTACTTATGTATCTTGGATATTGTAAATAATGCTGCAATGATCATGGGGGTACATATGTCTCTTTGAATTGGTGTTTTTGTTTCCTTTGGATAAATACCCATAAGTGAGGGGTGCCTGGCTGGCTCAGTCAAGTAGAACATGTGACTCTTGATCTCGGGGTCATGAGTTTCAGCCCCACATTGGGAATAGAGGTTACTTAAATAAGTAAATAAATAAATCTTAAAAAAATACTCATAAGTGGAATTGCTGCATTGTATTTCTATTTTTTATTTTTTGAGGAACTTCCATACTCTTTTCCATAGTGGCTGCCCCAGTTTACATTCCCATAGACAGTGCACAAGGGTTCCTTCCACATACTTGTCAACACTTGTTATTTCTTGTCTTTATAATACTAGCCATTATAACTGATGTCAGTTGATATCTCATTGTAGTTTTTATTTTTATAGTTGATACACAATGTTCCATTAGTTTCAGTTGTACAACATAGAGATTTGACAAGTCTACGTTACGCTACATCAACTACACGTGTAGCTACCATCTATCACCATACAGTGCTATTGCAATACCATTGATTATGTTCTCTTGCTGTACCTTTTCTCCCTGTGACTGATTCATTCTGTAACTGGAGGCCTGTATCTCCCCTTCCCCCTCACTCATTTTGCCCATCCCCTACCCCCTAGCTACCATCAGCTCTTCATATTTATGGGTCTGTTTCTGCTGTTTGTTCCTTTGCTTTTTAGATTGCACATGTAAGTGAAATAATATAGTATTTCTCTTTCTCTGTCTGACTTACTTCACTTAGCATAATACCCTCTAGGCCCATCCATGTTGTCTCAACTGGAAGAATTTCATCCTTTTTTTATGGCTGGGTGATATTCCTCTGTGTGTGTGTGTGTGTGTGTGTGTGTGTGTGTGTATCACATCTTCTTTATGAATGGTCGTCTATCGATGGACACTTAGGTTGCCTCCATATCTTGGCTATTGTAAATAATGCTATGATAAACGTGGGTGTATATGTCTTTTCGAATTAGTGTTTTAATTTTCTTTGGATAAATACCCCGTAGTGTAATTACTGGATTGGATGATAGTTCTATTTTTAACTTTTTGAAGACCCTTCATACTCTTCCATAATAACTACACCAGTTTGCATTCCTCCCAATAGTACACAAAGCTGCCTTTTTCACCACATCCTTGCCAACACTTGTTTCTTGTGTTTTTGATATTAGCCATTATGACGGGTGTAAGGTAATATCTCATTGTAGTTTTGATTTGCATTTCCCTGATCATTAGTTGTGGTAAGCATCTTGTGTCTGTTGGCCATCTATATGTCTTTTTTGGAAAATGTTTATTCAGGTCCTCTTCCCATTTTTTAATCATATTGTTTGTTTTTTTGGTGTTGTCTTATATTCTTTATATATTCCAGATATTAATTCCTTATTGGATATATCATTTGCAAATATCTTCTTCCATTTAGTAGGTTGCCTTTTTGTTTTGCTGGTTTTCTTTGCTGTATAAAAAGCCTTTTAGTTTAATGTAGTCCCAATTGTTTATTTTTGCTTTTGTTTCCCTTACCTGAAGAGAAAGATCCAGAAAAATGTTGCTAAGACCAATGTCTAAGGTTTACTGCCTATGTTGTCTTTTAGGAGTTTTATGGTTTCAAGTCTTACATTTAGGTCTTTGATCCATTTTGAGTTTATTTTTGGGTATAGCGTAGGAAAGTTATTCAGTTTCATTTTTTTGCATGTAGCTGTTCAGTTTGCCCATTATATCCCATTTATTTCCCACTTATTTCCAATTTATTGAAGAGACTGTCTTTTTCCCATTGTGTATTCTTGCCCCCTTTTACATAGATTAATTGGATTTATTTCTGGGCTATTTTGTTCCACTGATATATGTGTCTATCTTTGTTTCAGCACCAAACTATTTTGATTACAGTAGCTTTGTAGTATAGTTAGAAATCACTATTTTCTATTATTTGTTTCTCCTACTTTCTGTGTGTCTTTGTATCTTTCTGTGTATCTAAGTATCTGTCTCTTACTCTGCTTTCTTGGAGATTTCCTCAACTTTATCTTTTAAACCTTCCACTGAATTTTAAATTTGTGCTACCATATTTTAAATTTCCAAGATAAATTTTTTGAATGATTTCTTTTTTATAGATCCCTATTCTTATTTAATGGATGTAATATCTATCTAGCATATTGATTATATTAAAAAATTTTTTTAAATGTTTATTTAATTTTGAGAGAGACAGAGACAGAATGTGAGTGGGTTAGGAGCAGAGAGAGAGGGAGACACAGAATCTGAAGCAGGCTCCAGGCTCCGAGCTGTCAGCATAGAGCCTGACATGGGGCTCAAACTCACGAGCTGTGAGATCATGACCTGAGCCGAAATCGGTCGCTCAACTGACTGAGCCACCCAGGTGCCCCATATTAATTGTATTTTTAAATATTTTCTTTTGCTGTCTGTATTGTCTTTGTTTCCAGATTTCATTTCCTTAACTGCTTATTTGATTTCCAGATTTCATGTTAAAGGCTTTCTTCTATTTTTAGGTGATTTCTGTTTTCTCATTCATATTTAAGATGTGACATTTAAAGAAAATTGGAAGCTCTTGCCTATTTACACAATAGCAAACTTCATATTTACATAATAGTAAACTTTACCAAATTATGTAGTCACTCTTATATCCCTTATTCCAAAGTGCCTTCCTGTACTGATTTCTGTTTTTGCTAGAATTCTTACTCCCAATATTTCTCTCAAAAAGAGTTTTTTCTCTGGTAAACTCTGTGAACCTGTGCCTGAGGTTATCTTTATTTCATTTTTTGTCTGTTTGTTTGTTTTAGACAGAGAGAGAGAGAGAGAGAGAGCACACATGAGTGGGGGAGAGGGGCAGAGGGAGAGAGATAATCTCAAGCAGACTCCATGCTCAGCCCTAAGCCTCTCACTGGGCTAGAGCCCATGACCCTGGGATCATGACCTGAGCCAAAATCAAGAGTCGGATGCTCAACCGACTGAGCCACCCAGGTGCCCCCATTCTCACATTTAAATAATAATATAGCTGGATAAAAAATTGTAGTTCAAAGCTCTTTTTCTGCAATACTTTCAAAACCACCATGTCTATTCATTAAAAACAAACAAACAAACAAACACCATTCCATGACCCTTCATATCAGTAGTTGCTGTTGGCAAGTCTGATATCTGTCCAATTCTGGGCTGCATATAGGTTCTCTGTTTCACATGGAGTGCTATCTTTTCCTCTTTTGCAAATATCCTTAATGAAACCAGGACACCAGATCACTCTCTAGAGAAGGGTGATGGCTGTATGTAATTAAACCCTACATGCAGCTGAGGCTGTAATTCTCATCACAAGATCTGAAGAGCCAGCTACTCAGCACCCCACGTAATAGATTCTGGAAATGTCCAGCCACAGAATCATGGAAAATGCAAACTCTTTTATCAGTTCATTCTTGGAGAACTTATTATGAAGTATTAGAGTCTCAGTGGCAAAGCCAGTGCCGTGCCCACTCTAGGTCCAGGTATATCTGGGTTCTGTCTAGTTGGAATAAAGATGTGTGCCTTTGTATGCCTCTCCAAGGCTTCCACTCAGTTCTGCTTGCAGGGATGTGGCTTGGTACAGGAGGAGCACCAGCACAGTTGGGTCTTAGCGGCGAGATAATGTGCTTGCAGTATCTCTAGAACACGGTGATTCTGGCAGGAGTCTTTAGGAAAGAAGTGCTGACATAACACTATGCTGGACAGCGTGCAAATATATGTATATGTGTGTGTGTATACAAGCTCATTTTTCAGATGAAAAGATATGGTTCAGCCAAGATTTCTTTCTGTCTGAGGTAAATGTGAAGTTTTGCTTACCAAGCTCAGAGATTCCCATTCTTTTTTTTTTAATGTTCATTTTTGAGAGAGAGAGAGAGAGAGAGAGAGAGAGAAAGACAGCATGAGTGGGGGAGGGGCAGAGAGCGAGGGATACACAGAATCCGAAGCAGGCTCCAGGCTCTGAGCTGTCAGCACAGAGCCTGACACAGAGCCCAAACTCACAAGCTGTGAGATCATCTCAGGTGGCCCTAAGATTTCCATTCTTTATGAGATCTCCCAGGAAACCCACCCCACCCCTGCTATCCCCAGTATATCTACTTATTCAAAAGATGGAGCATACATATGGTTTTAGCTCAGTTTCCCCTATCTATAGGAAAGCTTTCTGCTCGTTAAGGTATTGGGAGTAGTTGTCTTACTAGGCAAAATATGTTGTAGGAGAGACAGTGGTAGGCAGAATAATGTCTCCCCCAACCAGAGATGTCCATATTGTAATCCCTGAGGCCTATGAATATGTTGCATTAGATGGCAAGAAGAATTTTGCAAGTAAAATTAAGGTCTTGAGATGGTGAGGTTATTCTGGGGACTGAATTCTGCCAGTTATTCAAATGAGTACGAAATGGATTCTTCCCTAGCACCTCTAGAAAAGAAAGCAGCCTGCTGATACCTTGATTTTAGCCCAGTAAGACCCATATGTAGGGCTTCTGACCTCCAGAACCATAAGGTATTTGTGTTTTTATAAGTCATGAAGTTTGTGGTAATTTGTTATGGTAACAGTACAGAACTACTACAGAGTCTTGCATAAATGTCAAAGAAGAATCAAAAAATTGAGATGAATATAAATCCTGTGGGAAGGTGATCCTGATGTATAAAATCTTGTGCGTTGTTGTGTTCCCAGATACTGATCATGAGGAGTAGGAATATACCCCTACTTCATAGATACTAAAGTGTGAAAACAATTGGATTTTAGAACTAATTAAATTACACTTGTTGATTAATTTAGAATTGATTAAATTCTTTATAAGCTTGAGGGCCAAATCAAAACCTGAAGAAAGGAGGCAGAAGGCTTCCAGAAATGACTTGAGAGATGCCGGGCCCTAGGGATGAACTGTCTACCTGCCCCCATGACTACCGTGGCCCTGCTGTCCCTCCTCTGTCAGAGCCCTCAACACCTTTTCACGGAGAGAAAGATGGTAACCCTGTATCCATTGTGTGCATCAGTTTTCATATCTTCTCTTCTTGTTTAAGAAGATGTAAAAATCGAGAGCCCAGAGCCACAGCTGGCTTCTGTAGCATAGGTGAAGTTAATAATGAGAATCTCATGAACTAAACTATAAGTAAAAACAATGGAAAAACTCCTCAGCTTACTTAGAATAAAATATCTACCCATGAAGGTGGACATTTTAAATTTTGTTTCCTCTACATACATTTCAAGTTTATATTATGGAAATATTCAAACATGCACAAAAAGTAAGAGAATAACATAATGAACTCTCATGTACCCATCATCTAGCTTCAACAGTTATCAACAATTGTCTGATTTCATGTGTCCTCACACTTTGGTTTTTGCGTATGAATATTTTAAAGCAAATCTCAGCACCATGTAATTTCACCTATAAATATTTGAGTGTGCATTTCCCTCAGATGGGGATATTGTTTTTAAATATTGGGGCACCTGGGTGGCTCAGTTGGTTGATTGTCCAACTCTTGATTTTGCCTCAGGTCATGATCTCACAGTTCCTGAAGTTGAGCCCCAAGTCAGGCTCTGTGCAGGCAGTACAGAGTCTGCTTGGGATTTTCTCTGTCCCTCTCTCTCTCTGCCCTCCCGCCCCCATAAATAAATAAATAAACTTAAAAAAATTATTCCTGGGGTGCCTGGGTAGCTCAGTTGGTTTTAAGCATCTGGCTCTTGATCTCAGCTCAGGTCTTGATCTCAGGGTCATGAGTTCAAGCCCACTCAAAAAAAGAGAGAGATTATTCCTATGGGACCATAATACCTAACAAAATTAAGAATGATTTTAACTGGACTATTAGCCATAAGGCTACAAGGTGGAATTAGAGAAGAAAGGCTAGCAGTGAGGTATTCACCTCTGTCTTGGTTTCCTATTGCTGCTGGAACAAATAACTGCAAATTTGATGGCTTAAAATGGCACAATTTTATCACCTTGAAGTTTGGGGGATTAGAAGTCCAGAATCAGTGTCAATGGGCTAAAATAAAGGTGTTCTGGAGGTTCTGGGGATGAATCTCTTTCCTCGCCTTTTCCAGTTTCTAGAGGCTGCCTGCATTCCCTGGCTCGTAGCCCCTTCCTCTGTATTGAAAGCGAGAAATGGTGCATGACTCTGACCATTTTTGGGGTTACATCTCTCTCTAAGTCTCTTTCGCTTCTCTCTTCCACTTTTAAGGAATCTGGAGATGACATTAGCTTACCAAAATAATCCAGGATAATCTCCTTATTGTGCTGTCATGTACAATGTATGGTACAAGTATCTTCATTTGCAGCCTTAATTCTGTGTTGCCAAGTAACTTAACATAATCACAGGTTCCAGGGATTGGTATGTGGACATCTTTAGGAGGCTATTGTTTGACCTCTACAAGCCCCCTTCTTATTAAAAAAATTTTTTTAAATTTATTTGTTTTTGAGAGACAGAGCATGAGTGGGGGAGGGGCAGAGAAAGGGAGACACAGAATTCAGAGCAGGCTCCGAGCTGTCAGCACAGAGCCCAATGTGGGGCTCGAACTCATGAACTGTGATATCATGACCTGAGCCGAAGTCAGATGCTTAACTGACTGAGTCACCCCAGGCGCCCCTACAAGCCCCTTCTTAATTCTCCATGGCCTTAGGTATATGGTTGGGGGCAGGAGCCAGGAAAAGCAAAATAATAAAAGTATCTGGAAAACCATGAGAGAAGGAATTAAAATCCTGCATAAATAAGAAGCTTCAGGGGAAAATCTTCCAGTATACTCCCTATCAGAAGGAAAAGAGATACAAAAGCCTCTTGAGAAAGATGCAAGAAAAACTGTGAAACTCTTTGGCATGATTTGCCAACCTAGGGTATATTCAGTGTTGGTCTGGAGTAGAAGGGTGGTTGTAAGGCCCTTCATTTTTCCTCTCTAAATAGGGATTTGATTGTGATAGGAAAAGTCACTGTGGACCTTTTTTAAATTACAGGAATGTAAACCAATGATGACGATAAGCCTTTGTCCATTAATGAAGTGCCTAGCACTTACTGCCCATGTGCCTTTGTCAGGAAGGCCCAGGGATCCAGAGAGAGAACAGCTGTCAGGATGAGAGCAGGGATCCCAGCATCCCTCCTCTGTGAGTCAGCTTACAAAGAGTCTACTTTGACTTGGATGTGAATCCCTCTGGTCTGAACAAGAACACAAGCCAAAAAAAAAAATGTTGTTGAACAAGGTGTTTTATGATTTCATTTTATCTCATCTTTTGAACCATTAGGAAATGTCAGACTTGGTTTGACTTGGTTTACCTCCAAATCTTTTTTGCCGTATGTCAGCTGATTGCCAGAAATTGCTGACACACACACGCTCATACAGTGATCTACACTTGCTGCTTGCTGTTCATTTGCTAAAACCTCTTGATCGTGAGATTAATTTCCAAATACTAACACTGGCATTTTTCACTCATATATTTTCTGTATTCTGAAACTGTATTATTGATGTGGGGGAACTCTCATGTTTAGGTTTGTTAAGTAACCTAAGTAAGTGCTTTGCTATTTGTATTTCTTGTTGTGTGTGTGTGCGTGCGCGCACTTTTTACTTATACATGTGCATAAAGAAACCAACTAGCCAAATAAACAAACATACTACTTCCACACTAACATGGCTTATTAAGACTTGTTGAATTATACTGAATTTGAGTAAAACATTTGCGTGCAGGGCACATGGAGCAAGCAAAACATTGGAGCACACTCGCTACCATTTTATCTGAACTTTAGTTTAAAACAAATTTCTGGTTACAATATGGATCACACTTCTTACATTTACTTGCTTTGCTTCAAAAGAAAGTCTAGCCCTGCCTTTGTCCCATGCAGGCCATGTGCAACAAGCCACAAACCATCTGTGGGGCCAGTGTCAGAGGACAGGCATAGGACCTCAGATACTCACCAGGTCCTCTCTCAGGAATGTGGGCACAGGGACCCAGGAGCAGGGACCCTCTTGGAGGCTGCGTGGGCACCTCAACACTTATTCTCAGGATTGATTTTGCCAGGGTTCCCTTCCAACTCTGCCAAGAATGTCTTTGAGACATAGACTGATGTTAAGAAAGTGAGTAGGAAACAGCTAAAACGGGGTTTAACTCTAGGGGTTTCACAGTGCTGGTTATACTGTTTGACTGTATTTCAAGCCCTTCTCAGGACTTGTGATTATTCCTGAATCTGATAACTAGAGAGGTTGGAGAAGCCCTCTGGCCAGCTAGAAGGGACAAAAGGAAGCCCTACGCCTCTGCACTCTGCTGTCATTCATCACAAAAAGTCTTGTTTCTCCTATTTTTTGTAGGGGAAAGCGTTGGCAAAATTTAGAAGAGCTGTCTCTTTACTTCAAAAGGAAAATAGAAGGAGGGAGGAAAAGAAGAGAAAAGAAAGGATCAGTTTATATTTGTTTGGGGAAAACTTTAGGCCTGTAACAACAACAAACATCAGTTGTGGTGGGTAGCCTCAGCCCTGCCGAAGGAAATCCAGACCACATTAAAATCCAGGGAATTTGAAATGGCGGCGTTTGTGGTGGCTTACAAATTTCCATTGGTGATTACTTTAAAGCCAAAGAATTATAATTAAAATAGAAATGGATCCAATTATATCTGCCTTCTGTCTGAAAGGATGTAGCTTGTAATGAAAATCACATGTCTAAACTTCATCTCCTTCTATTTCTAAGCAAGTTGTCCCATGAGAGAAATTCCTTCTTTTCAGCAAAGCTCAATAAACCACACTTCCCCCTCCTCCTTAGCTACTGTGGTTTTGCACTGATTTTTAAAAATCCCAGCAAATAGAGCTCAATCATGGTAAATGCTCTCATTTCTCTGTCCTTTCTTCTCTTTATAGGACATGCCAGGGTAACATGACATATCTTTTTGTTTCAAAGAGACAATGATAACTAGAGAGGAGTTAGGAGAATAGGAGTGCTATCTTAACCAGCCAAGATGTACCCTATTGTGATAACAGACTAGGTAACTTAGGCCATTGCTGCCTGGGATATTGTTAGGCTATGAGGAGGCAGCTAGGTGACCCAGGGATAGTGAGGAGCTTGCTAGGTGGCCAGGGGAGGTCTTTCTTAGGGAGAATTTTACCCACTGGGTGAGTGAGGCTTAGATAATATGGTGGTCATCAATGTGTTTTGAAAATGGCAGAGCCTGTACTGGAGCAGAATGCCATGGTCACCAGGCATAAATAGATTACATAATAGTATTGTTCTTATCATTACTACAACAGCTCATGATAAATTTGGTTTGTGTACTTCAAATCCATTCAAGCACAGCAGGGCAGCCCAACACTTTCCTCCTTCCAGGATGCCCTAGAAGCAAAAACAAAGACAAGTCTTTGTGGAGACATATGTTTTCATGTGCTTATTAATCATTTGAATATCTTCTTTGGTGAAATATCTATTAAAATCTTTTGTTCATTTTTTTTTCAAGTTTATTTATTTTGTGGGGCGCCTGGGTGGAGAAGTTGATTGAGCATCTGACTCTTGAGTTCGGTCAGCTCAGGTCATGATCTCACAGTTTGTGGGTTCCAGCCCCTCATCAGGCTTTGCATTGATGGTGTAGAGCCTGCTTGGAATCCTCTCTCTCTTTCTCTCTGCTCCTCCCCAGCTTGCACTCTTGCTCTCTCAAAATAAATAAATAAACTTAAATTTTTTTAAACTTTATTTTTAATTTATAGAGGCACCTGGGTGGCTCAGTTGGTAAACTTTATTTTTAATTTATTTTTAATTTTTTTTACATTTATTTATTTTTGAGAGACAGAGTGAGACAGAGTGTGTGCGGGGGAGAGGCAGAGAGAGAAGGAGACACAGAATCTGAAGCAGTCTCCAGGCTCTGAGCAAGTGTTCAGCACAGAACCTGACATGGGGCTCTAATCCACTAACCATGAGATCATGACCTGAGCCAAAATCGGACACTTAACCAACTGAGCCACCCAGGTGCCTCAAAAGTATATTTATTTTGAAAGAGAGAGCATGCAAGCAGGGGGAAAGGCAGAGAGAATGTGGAGAGGGAGAGAGACAATCCCAAGCAGGCTCTGTGCTGTCAGTGCAGGGCCTGACATAGGGCTCAAACTCGAGAACTGTGAGATCATAACCTGAGCCAAAATCAAGAGTTGGACACTTAACCAACTGAGCCACCCAGGCACCCCTGTTTTGTCCGTTTTTTAGTTGGGATGTTTGACTTCTTACTGAATTATAAGAGTTCTTCATATATTCAAGATACAAATCTTCTATCAGACATCAATTTGCAAATATTTTCTTAGAGACTGTTGTTTGTCTTTTTATTTTCTTAATGGTATCTTTTTAAGAGAAATTTTTTTAAATTTTGATGAAGTCCAGTGTATTACTTCTTTTGGTATCATACTGTGCTTTTTTTGGTGCAGTATTGAAAAGGACTCTTTCCCTAACCCAACGGTCACAAGGACTTTCTATAATATTTTCTTCTAGAAGTCTTAATACTTTTTACTTTTACTTTTAAGCCTATAATTCATTTGGGGTTAAATTTTATACGTTTTGTGAGGTAAGGGTCCTAGTTCATGTTTTTGCATAAGTGTATCTAGCTGTTCCAGCAAGTTATTGAAGACCAATTTTTTTCTCAACTGAACTACCATGGCACCTTTGTTGAAAATCAATTGACTATAAACATAAAGCTTTATTTCTGTTCCAGTGATCCACATGTCTTTAAAAAAAAATTTTTTTTAATGTTTATTTATTTTTGAGAGAGAGAGAGAGAGAGAGCGAGCAGGGAAGAGGCAGAGAGAGAGGGACCCAGAATCCAAAGCAGGCTCCAGGCTCCAAGCTGTCAGCACAGAGCCTGTAGAGCCCTATGCAGGGTATGAGATCCTGACCTGAGCCGAAGTTGGACACTTAACCAACTGAGCCACCCAGGTGCCCCTATATGTCTACCTTTGTGCCATTACCATATTGTCTTGACTACTGAGGTTTTGTTGTAAGTTTTGAAATCAGGTAGTGTGAGCCCTCCAACTTTGTTCTTCTTTACAAAAAAAAAAATTGTTTTGGCTATTCCAGGTCTTTTGCATTTTCATATATATTTTAGGACTGACTTATCAATTTCTACAAGAAATTCTACCAGAATTTTGATGGGGATTCTGTTGGTCAATTTGTGGAAAACTGCCATCTTAATAATATTGTTTCTTTCGATCTATTTTGAAGATGGAATATATCTCAATTTATATAGATCTTTAATTATTCTTGCAATGTTTGGTACTTTGTAGTATATAAGTCTTGAACTTTTAAAGTTAAAAATTTATTCCTCTAAGTATTTTATTCCTTTGGATGCTATTGTGAACAGGTTTTCTTCATTTTGTTTTTGGACTGTTCATTAGTATACAGGAAAAATTGGTATTTTGTATATTAATCTTTTGTCCTGAGATATTCTACATACTGATTATGCTGTCTTGAATAAAACCAGTTTTTCTTTTTCTTTTCCAATTTGTGTATAATACATTCAGTTAATCTTTCTTGTTTTGTTGTACTGGTGAGAACCTCCAGTATTGTGTTGCATAAGAGTGGTGAGAGCTGATACCCTTTTGATTTGAACCTTTTTGTGTCTTTGAATTGAAAGTATGTATCTTATAGACAGCATATAGTTGAATTTGCTTTTTTATCTACTCTGACAACCTCTGACTTTTGACTGGGAAATTTATTCTATTCACATTTAACGTAATTACTGAAATGATTGGATTTATATGTGTCATTTTGCTATTTTCTATATGCCTCATGTCTTTTTTTGTTTGTCTATTTCTTTACTTCATTCTTTTGTGTTAAATAATTTTGAACAGTACTTTAATTCCTTGGTTGAGTTTTAAACTATATTTTTTAGTTATTGCCTTAGTAGTTGTTCTAGGAATTACAATATGCATTTTAACATATTACAACCTACTTCAGTTTAGTACTAACTTAATCCAGTAAATTATAGCAGTTTTTTTCCAATATAGCTTCCTTTTTTCTCTACCCCACCTTCACCTTTGTGCTGTTAGTGTCATATATATTAACGTATCTATATATGTTGTAGACCCTAAAATACACTTGCTCTATATAATTTTATGTCATTTAAAGAAATAGTAAAAGAGAAAATGTACATTCATTAAGTCTTTTATAATTACTTATATTTTTACCATTTCTGGCATTAATTTCTTCATTTCTTTTGTGATTCATGTTACCAATTGAAGTAATTTTCTTTCATCCTGAAGGACTTCCTTTAGTATTTTTTATAAGGCATGTCTCTTAGTCTCACCTTACATCAGTCTTTGTTTATCTAAGACTATCTTTATTTCACTTTGACTTTTGAAGGATAATTTTGCTGGTTATAGAATTCTTGGCTGACAATTGTTTCTTTCAGCACTTTGAATGTGGCATTCTACTACTTTCTGGCCTCCATTTTTTTTCTGATGAAATTTATACTCATTATTTGTATTTTTGTTCCCCTATATATGATTAGTTTTTCTCTTGCTGTTTTCAAGGCTTCCTCTTTGTGTTTTGCTTTCTAGAATTTGATATGACTAAGTGAAGATCTCTTTGTTTTTCCTAATTGGTTATCCTTAGGTTTTTTTGGATCTATAGGTTAAAGCTTTCATAAAATTTGAGAGATTTTCAACAATTATTTCTTCAAATTTTTTTCCTGCTCTTTTTCTGTCTCCTCTTATTCTGGGATTCCCCTTAGGCAGTTGGCATGCTTGATACTGTTCCACAGGTCTCTGGGAAATTGATCTTTTTTTTTTTTTTCAATTATTTTTCTCTTTGTTCTTCAGATTATATTTCTATTGACCCTTCTTTGAATCCACTGATTCCTTCTTCTGATATCTCAAATCTACTGCTGATTTCATAATAGTCATTTTGTTATTGTACTTTTTAGCCTTAGGGTTTCCATTTAGCCCTATTAAAAATTATTTTATTATTATTTTTTTTTATATTCCTACTTGTTGAATCACTTTAATAATATTTTCTTCAAATTATTTAAACATGGTTTCCTTTAGTTTTTTAAAACATACTTGAAATAGCAGCTTTGAAGTCTTTGTCTGTTAAATCCAACATTTGAGCTACTCAAAGACAGTTTCCATTGGCTTTTTCTCCCAAGTATGGGTAACACTTTTTTTTTGCATGCTTGATACATTTTTGTTGAAAATTGGATATTTTAGATAATAGATCATAACCAATCTAGATTCTATTTTCTTTTTATTCTGAGATTCTTAGTTGTTACTGCTTTTTGTTGATTTTTAACCTGCTTTGACCCGATCTGTTTGACACACACACACACACACACACACACACACACACCGGTGTGCATCTAGTGATGATTCTGCTCAGTTGTTTTTTTTTTAATTCTTATTTGTATTTTTTATTCTGGGGGCCTAGCTTCTTTTGGGTCACTTTTGTGTTTGCATAGCTTACTGGTCACTCACTGATTGGTCAAAGGTTGTGCACAAACACGGTACTCTCTTGATGGATCTGTGTTTGAATTAGGAGACATATTCAATTTTGGCAATTTCAACTCTACTTCAGGTGTTACTTTAATGCCAGGCCCTCTCAGGTCTCCACGGTGCATGTACACAGGCTCCCAGAAGGCCAGAGTTATGTGGAATGTTTAATGGCTATCTCATTTCTAAGATCTCCTATTCAGTTTCTGGGTAGTCTTATATTGCTCATTCTGACCAGGATAGCACCTTCACGGTAGGAGATCTGCAGGCTTCTCCCATTTCCTGCTAGCTGTGAGTTGCTACTCTTTACTCCAAAGTTAGTGAGGGCCTGTCCTGCCCTGGCAGAACAACCAGGCTTATTGGGCTGGGATGAAGGGCGGAGGCAGTCCCAGCCAAGAATGCCACCTATCCCTAATGCTTTTACCTGAATCTCCACAGTGTTTCATGATTATGTTTTTCAATTTGTTGTTTGCCTCTGGTCAGTTTTCAGAGCCCTGAAATGATTGCTTGTTTTTTTGTTTGTTTACAATGATGTCCACTTTTATAGTTGTTTTTAGGGAGGAGGATTTGTTGATTTTTTTGCTCCTTTATAGCTTGAAATCCCACCTAAATACAATATATTTCTAAAATGTGTTTTATTATTTTAAAGCATAACATGTCATTTTAGCTGTGAATGAGTACTAATAAGTAAAACTAAATCTAGAAAAACTGGATTGCTTCCTTACTTTTGGCTAAGATCAAGTATAGAAAAACTACAGCTCACAATAATGTGACTTTGACATTTTATGATCAGAAACAGAAAAGCTTTCCAAAAGGCATCTTGAAATAATTCCTAAGATTTCAAGTCTTTGATTTGAAAAATCTGTTTATCTGAATAGCAATAGTCTTGTATTTTTACAGCAGAAAATTATTTCAAGCTTTTAATTTAGCAACAAGCATACGAATGAACTAGAGTCTAAATTCAAGAATTCCAAATTTATTCCTGACCATGGTTGTTAGTGAGGCATAATATATATATATGTGTATTTCTATGGTGTCCTACAAGGGGTTGAGGGAATGTGGGGGTCATGATTTGTATATTTGCCCTCCTCTTTTAAATGGATTCAGCTGAATTGTCTGTGGCACCAGGAGAAAGTAGAAGTATGCCCATGGACCAGGACTGTGGCCATTTCAGGCGCCCAGCCAGACCACCTCTACTGGGTCCTTTCCAGTTCACTCCTCCTTTTCAGCCCATTCCTCTTGCCCTAGCTCTGATGAGGACCTAGGAAGGGGGCGCTTCAGGACCTAGAAGACATCTAGCCCTGGTCTTAGAGGCCACATGGCCACCAGGGGAGACTGAGACATCCCAGGACTCTGGAAGCAGGTCAAAGAGTCATTCCTGCCTGAGGAGGATAAGACATCTGGAAAGGAAGGCTTTCCCCCCTGGAATCACTACACACTTGTCTCTGGTGAAGTTTGAAGCCACTGACCTTTTCGTTCTATTTGAAGCTCTCCTTTCTGCAAGTTCTTGTTTCCATCACTGACCAACCCATCTTTCCTTAAGTCTCAGTCTCTCCTAAAGAGGAGCTCTAGGGTTCATCGTTGTCTCCCCAGGTCTAGGAGCTGCGTATGGATGGTTCCCAGTTCTTAAACCTTTCACCTCCATTTTAATTCCAGATGCCTCCTGCCCTGCCCAGACCTATGAGACTCTACATTTCCCACATAATTTCCCTGCTGAGGACCAGATGGCTCCCTGCTGGCTACTCGAGCCAGTCTAGGTCCTGCTGGCTGCTGGGTCTTCTGTGATCTAGCCTAGTTTGTGCTTACCTACCCCCACTGATGTCCCATCTGGACATCGTGATGGCCATGGGGTGCAAGACAGGGAGAAGACCAGTTATTCAGGCCAGCACAACTGTTAAGTGACTGCACTGCTAACAAAAATTTCCTTGTGTCAGGAGCATAAAAATACTTTTTACGTGAAATCAATAACAGAAACACTTTGAGTAAAGCATGTTTTTACTTGATTAAGAAAATTTTTTTAATGTTTGTTTATTTATTGTGAGAGAGGGTGGGGCGGGCAGACAGAGAAGGAGAGAGAGAATCCCAAGCAGGTCCTGCACTATAAGCATAGAGCCTGAGGCAGGGCTTGAACCCACAAACCATGAGATAATGACTTGAGCAGACATCAAGAGTCAGATGCTCAACTGACTGCACCCAGGCAACCCAAGCATTTTTTGAAATGTTTTTATTTATGAGAGAGAGCATGAGCAAGGGAGGAGCAGAAAGAGAGGGAGACAGAGGATCTGAAATGGGCTCCACACTGATAGCAGAGAGCCCTATGTGGGGCTTGAACTCACAAACCACGAGATCATGACCTGAGCTGAAGTTGGACACTTAATCAACTGAGCCACCCAGGCACCCCCGCACCCCCGCAAAACATGTTTTTAAAAATATTAGTGGGAGTGATTCAGAGCAAGCAGATTCAGCATGTGAATATGAGCTCAGACGAGTTTCTCTGATGTGAGATCTGTGACTCCATCCGACAGCTGCCCAGTACTTCCTAACCATTCTTTCTTTCTTGGCACAGTATTCCTTGTGGGTTGACTGTGCCTTCCCAGTGGATGTGTTGGAGTCCTAACCTCAAGTACCTCAGAATATGACCTTATTTGGAAATAGGGTCATTGCAGATGTAATTAGTTAGGATGAGGTCATTAGGGTGGGCCCTGAGCCGCTATGACCGGTGTCCTTATAAGAAGAGGGATGATGATGTGAGGACACACATGCAGGGAGAACACCATGTGAAGACACAGGAACACACAGACACAGAGGGAAGATGGCCACGTGAAGATGGAAGCAGACATTGGAGTGACACTGCCACAACCCCACAACCCATAAACACCTGGGGTTAATGGAATCTAGAAGAACCAAGGAAGGATCCACCCCTGGAGACTTTGGAGAAAAGAGGCCCAGCATATAGCTTGATCCTTTGAGTATAAGAGCTATGCCAGCTTTACCTCCACTGTACCTGTGGTACCGACACCAGTCCCCAACACATAGCAAGTCCTTAAAACCTCCTGCAGAATGCATTCCTACTTGAAAGTCTCAGTGACATGCATGTAAACACCCTGGACACCATCGAGGGCATTTTTATTTTTATTGTACTAAACCACTGGGCTTCCAGATCTGCTTCCCATGGGGCCCCAAGTTTTTTAAAAAAATTTTTAATGTTTATTTATTTTTGAGAGAGACAGAGACAACAGTGGGGCAAGGGCAGAGAGAGAGGGAAACACAGAATCCAAAGCAGGCTCCAGGCTCTGAGCTGTCAGCACAGAACCCGATGCAGAGCTCAGACTCATGAACCACAGGATCATGACCTGAGCTGAAGTTGGACACTTAACCAACCGAGCCACCCAGGTGCCCCCCATGGGCCCCAAGTTTTAATGATAAGTTGTAGCCCAAGGTCCCTGTCCTTGGCGGTTCCTCATCTTCACCTTTCTGACCCTCATCCTTAACCATGCTATATTCCCTCCATGGGTCACCAGTGTAGACTCAGGGCTTTGGGGGCCAGTGCTTCTTCAAGACGCTCCTGCATGCCTGACCAAACATTTAAGTGCACACACATTCAGGAAGGACACAGACGGGGCCTGCCAAGGCAGAGGAGACACTTAGGGTCATCCAGGGTGCTTATAGTGGCCTCCTTACTGTCTTCCGGCTTCTGTCCAAGCCCCCACAGTCTATTCTCCACTCAACAGCCAAAGGGGTGTGTTAAAATTGAAGTTGGCCCATGTCACTCTGCTACCCAGAATGACCCATAACTCCCCTAACTACCAAGAGTGAAAGCCCAGGACTTTACTGTGCCCACCAGGGCCTTTGGGATCTGGTCCCAGCTACCCCTGTGATTTATTTCCTATGCCCTCCTATTCACTCACCTTGTCCCTTGGTGCCCTTTGAGAATGCCAAATGCACTTCCACAATAGGGCTTCTGCCAGGGACACTGTCTACTCAGATAAATGCATGTCTGTCTCCACCATCTCTTTCAAATCTTAGTTCCAATGTCACCTTCTCAGTGGGCCCACCTGGGCCACCCTATTTTTGGAGTAATTAAACTTTTTATTGTGAGGCAACTGTAAGATTCATATGTACCTTCAAGAAATAAAGCAGATCTTCTGTGCCCATTACCTAAGTTTCCTGTAGCAGTAATACCTTGCAAACCTATAGTACAGTAGCACAACCAGGACATTGCACTGATACAGTCCAGATACAAAATATCTCTGTCCCCACAAGGATCACTCATACAGCCCTTTTATAGCCACACACACTTCCCTCTGTCCCCGTCCCCCTGGCAACCACTCATTGGTGGTCCATTTCTATAATTCTGTAATTTCATGAATGTTGTATAAATGGAATCATATAGTATGTAATCCTTTGGGATAGACTTTTTTTTTTTTTTTAACTCAGAATAATTCTCTGGAGATTTCTCCAGGTTGTGAATGTATCAATAGTTCATTCCTTTTCATTGCTGAGTAGTAAGTATTCCACGGAAAGGAGGCGCCAGTTTGTTGATCATTCACATGACAAAGGACATCTGCGTTGTTTCTAGTTTGGGGCTATTACAGATAGAGCTGCTTTGGAAATTCATGTATAGGTTTTGGTGAGAACACAAGTTTTCATTTCTCTAAGGTAAACACCCAAGAGTACAATTCTAGGTCACTTATTGCTGTATGTTTAATATTATAAGAAACCCAAGCCATTCTGTTTTGAACTATCAACTCCTCCCACACACCCAGAAACACCCACCATTTTTTACCCCTGCTCTATTTGATATCAATTTCCCACAGCATTTCACCTTCTAATACACTATATGGTGAGCTTATTTATTTATGAGGTGTACTGTGTTTCATCTGTCTTCTCCATCCACCCTCACTGTCATTCTGGCCCAGAGCAGACGTAAGAAGCACTGATGTAGGCATTGGGCTTGATATCGGGCCTCTGGCCAGCGTCCTCCATCAGGGGAACGTTTGCTGGGATTGTGGGCACACACAGGCCAGCGTGCCCGTGAACTGTGTAATGTGATGGTGGTGGTGAGACAGAGCCCATGCATGAATTCCCCAGATGAAGCAGTCCACTAGGTTCACAACCAAGTCACGTCGAGCTTAAAAGCCAAATGAGTGCTACCCCAAACAAAGGTTTAACTCTGAAACTGTGATCTATGACCTGAATGTGCGTGCAGACTCCCTGCCCCCAGCAGTGCTGCCAGCTGCCCACCAGTAGTACCAGCGAAGGGACTCATTCTGCACAGGAACAGAGAGGATTCTAGCTAGAAACACTCAGCCCCAGAGGCAGGAGAATCAAGACAGGACCATATTTCATGCAGAAAAGTGAAAACCAAATAAACAAAGCTGCCTGTCATGGCAACGGGCCAGCTCAGCTGTGTAAGTGAACAGCAAAAACATTCCTCTGCTCTGTGGAAGCCCCTGGAAGAAATCCAGAACCTTGTGTACTTAGCCTGACCGGGGGGGGGGGGGAGTTGTTGTTATTATTATCATTACCATAAATTCATCTACTCCTTAATACACCAGTTTCTTTCATTTTGAACACTTCCTTGATGTTTGTACCATTTAGTGAATACTGGAACAAATGATTAAATAATTTTGTAAAATAATGCTTTGGCTTGACTTTAAGTGGCAATGTTTATAGTGTTCCCATTAACACCAGATGATGTCAGCCTGACTGTTGTTCTGCTTTTTCAAAAACACATGGAGCTGAAAAAAAACCTTCCCAAACAATCCAAAATGAGTCAAGGCTCTAAAAGCCTTTTCTCCATAAACACCCTCCTCTGTGATTTGACCCTGGCAGCAAAACCCATGAGGATGTTGAGAGCGCAGTGGCTCTGAACTGGGAACTCACATGTCCCGTCATTGGAGCATCATCTGGAGAGATGACGGGCGTCACTGTGTACAGTGACCTCCCAGCCTGGCTCTATGGGATCTGACCTCCCTGTGCTTTGATTCCTGTGACTCCTGGTTCCCCCTTTTCTTCCTGACCCTTTTTTCTCCTCCACTTTGTCCTTCCTTTTCTTCCCTCTTCTCCCCCATCCTAACCTAAACTAAGGTAACTAAGTATTCCAACTAGACCCCAACCCCAAAGCATCAGCATCCATATGGAGATATAGCTGTAGCCTTGATGCCATAAGCTGCCAACCTCACCCAGGAAGCACAGCTCCCCAGACCAAAGGCTCTCCGCCCTGGATGACTGGAAGGAGGGGATGGTGTGTAGGCCCGGGGAGTGGCCTATGCCAAGGGGCAGTTCTCAGTGTTCCTCTCCAAGCAGAGACCCACTCCGTACAAGCCCCATATGGACCTTGTCCAGGCCGCCTGCACTTCCTCAGTGCCCCAGAGGACTATGGGAACAATAGGAGACAGAATGCTGTGAGTGTTCTGGGGTAGAGGGTAGGGTCTGAAGAAGGAGTTTTCACTGCAGACTTCAACATGATCTCTGGGGAAGATTATTATCAGCTTGTGGGAGAAAAGCAGAACCCATTTCCAGAGTCCTCAATGACTAAACTATAAACTAGTGAGCACTTCAGGCCATGGATGGGGAAGACAGGCAGGTACCTTCCCGTGCCTGCATCCTGGGTCAGGGAACCACAGTAGGGGCCATCGTCCTCAAAATCAGAGGCCCCAGAGCCTGGATCCATGGACCATACTGGGCCACACTGGGCTGATTTCATGGTGGCTCCGGTGCTATTCTGCTCAAGCTGCCATAACAGAGAACTGGGAGGCTGAAACAACAGAAATTTATTTCCTCACATTTCAGACTACAAGTCCAAGATCAAGGTCTGACAGGGCCAGTTTCTGGTGAGGACTCTCTTCCTGGCTTGCAATCAGCCATTGTCTCACTATGTCCCCACATAGTTTTCCTCCATGTGTATTCTCAGAGAGAGAGAGAGAGAGAGAGAGAGAGGGAGAGGGAGAAGGAGGGGAAAGAGCTCTGCTGTCTCTTTGTAGAAGGACATTAATCCTATGGGGTGAGGGCCCTGCCCTTATGACCTCATGTAACCTTACTTACCTCCTTATAGGCCGCATCTCCACATACAGTCGCATGGGGGATTAGAGAGAGCTGGACCAGAAGGAGGACTAGGCCATGGTACATCGTATATAGCCCACTAGCCTGCCTATGAGAAGGCCAGGTATCCACTCCCCACCTCACCCATGCAGTGGGGAGAATACAGTGAATGGTGTGCACCTGCAGGGCTGTGTGGGACTTGCATGAGCTCACATGTGGAGCCCTGAAAGGTGGACAGACAAGCTCTCAGGAGGCACAGGCAGGACGAGATTAATGTCACTTTTTCCTGGTGCCACTGGAAGCTAGCCCCTGAGGTGGCAGGCAGCTAGAGTTGGCTCTCTGACACTATGCCTCTCTAGTATCTCTTTCTAAACCTAGACTCTGAAAGGGCCACCACATGTCTCGTGACAAAATTAGGGACCTGCTGCCCTTGCAGCACAGTAAATTTCACTGTGTACCAGAGGTCACATGGGTGCCACAGAAAAAAGCCAGAAAAATAAAGAGAGGTGGGCAGTGACAGGGCAGGCGGAACAGGTTACAACTGTGGTCAGAGAAAGGCCTCCGGGGAAGGGGACATTTGAGAAAAAGGGGAAGAGCAGAAGTGAGCCAAGTGGATACGTGCAGGAAGAGCCTTTCAACCAGAAAGAAGAGCCAGTGCAAAGGCCCTCAGGCAAATGAGTTAAGGGGGAGTTCACAGCTAAGGTTTACATGGGGCCAATAAGGAAGGATGGAAAGAGGATGGATGTCCACATAAATCAGGGGTGCCTCCATGTGAAGTTCAAGTAGTCCCCTCACCTCCTGATTCCCTGAGCCACAGGCCTTCCTAGGCTGTGAGGCCAGCACCTAGTGACGACAGACTGTATCTCACTGGGCACATGCCACTCAGTCACTGGACTTGATTCCAGATTTCTAATTTTAGTTGTTAGGACTCTTTCCCAGAGGCTCCTTGCCTCACCTGCTGTGGTGGGTGTGCTTTCCTCGTGTCTGCTTTACCTTTTGCTCCCTTGGTCATGGTTCACACTCTTCCAGGTACACCCTGCTTGGCTGCCTCCAGCCCCACCCTAGGAAGGGTCTCCTGACTCAGTCCAGCTCCTGAAATATTTTACTTCGGAATCTAGAAAACACACTCCCACCCCCAGGTTTTCCTGGACCCAGAGTCAGGGTCAGGACCAGTTAGCCCTCACAGGGCGTTAGATGAAATGATTCATTAGATCTTCCTTTGATCCTAAGGGAAATCTTGAAAAATGTCATACGCTCCTGACTGCCTTAGAAGCCAGTGCATTGGACACATTTTACCCTTTCTGCGAAAGCAAAGACATAATTACGATACCATAAAATCTTAGCACAGTTGGATTGCTCTTTGAGAGCATCTACTGCCCTCTTCTACAGAGAAGTAAGGAGATAGAAAACCCAGGAAAAGCCCCTGAAACATACCTGCCTGTAGAAGCATGTGCTTTCAGCTTGTTTTTCGTTTTTGCTTTTGTCATTTGATGTGTTCTTACTAAAGTAGAATGAAGACCTCAGCTCCAACCCTTTGAGCAGCAACATCCAGCAAAATTCATTTCTGGTTGAGAGATGCTGTTTTCTCTCTGTGAGTTTCTCTCTCCCCCATAGTAACTCGTCTTCACCACCACCAAAGCCCTCTGAGGTACACTTAAATCTACACTTATGTGTCACCTGGGCTTCCTGCCTGTGCAGACTCTCCCTCTTATTAGACTGCACTCCCCCTGAGAGAAGGAACATAACATCATAAACCTTGGCACCGAGGAGCTATAACATACCCGACCCTCAACAGACCTGCTCAAACAGCTCTAAACTGCCCTTCAGCTTCCTGTCAGAATAGCCCAGATATTTCATCACTTCTAGAGGCCTGAACTCTCAGGCCCTGTGGAGAAGTGTCTCCATGTCCCACAGCCAAGTTGTACAGAGTATGGTGCGCCTGGGTGGCTCAGTTAAGCATCCGACTTCGGCTCAGGTCGTGATCTCTTGCTTTATGAGTTCAAGCCCTGCATCAGGCTCTGCACTGGTGGTGTGGAGCCTGCTTGAGATTCTCTCTCTCTCCTCTCTCTCTGCCCCTTCCCCACTTGCTCCCTCCCATTCTCTCTCTTTCTCAAAATAAACTTAAAAATAGTTATACAGAGTAAAATTCTTTATGTGAGATTTGTACTGACATATAGCTATGTTATAAGCAAATACCTGCAAAATCTCCATGGCTTAAAAGGACACTGTTTTATTTCTTACTCATACTCCAAGCATGTCATGGTCAGCTGGGGACTCTGCTTTGCTCTGTGTCACTCAAGAATGCAGGCTGACAGTCTCCCCGATGGGGATCATTGCCGTTGTTGTGATGGAGTGTATTAGTTTCTTTTAAGATTTTTTTTAAGTTTATTTTTGGTGGGGGGGGGAGGGAGAGAGAGCGAGAGAGAGCAAGGGAGGACAGAGAGCGAGGGAGACACAGGATCCCAAGCAGGCTCCACATTGTCAGCACAGAGCCCAATGTGGGGCTGGAACCCACAGAACTGTGAGATCATGACCTGATCATGACCTAATCTAGAGTTAGACGCTTAACCAACTGAGCCACCCAGGTGCCCCAAGTTTCTTATTGCTCCTATAACAAATTACCACAAATTTAAGTGGCTTAAAACAACACAGATTTACTGTCTTAGTTATGGGTGCCAAAGTCTGAAATAGACTAAAAACAAGGTGTTGGTAGAGCTGCTTTTCTCTTGGAGGCTTTAGGTGAGAATCTATTTCCTTCCTTTTCTACCTTCTAGAGGCCACCTGCATACCTTTTTCCATCTTCCATCAGAGCAATCAGTGTAGCATTCTCAAATCTCTTTCTTTCTCTCTGTTACCTCTGCTACCATTGGCACATCTTCTCTCAATCTAACTCTTCTGCCTACCTCTTATGAGGATCCTTGTGATTACACTGGACCCACCTGGAGAAACCAGGATAATCTCTTTACCTCAAGACCTTCAACTTAATCACATCTGCAGTATGTTTTCTCTCCTATGAAGTAATATATTCACAGGTTCCAAGGATTAAGAGGTGGACATCTTTGGGGGCTATTACTCAGTTTACCACACAGTGACATTGTCCAATCATACACAAGGATATATGCCCAGAAGCATTCACACTTCACACATTTCATTGGTCAATCAAATCACATGGCCACATGTAACTTTTATGAAGCAGGAAGTATGATTTCTCGTATATAGAGAATGAAGAGAATAAGAAGAAACACCTTCAGTTCTTCTTCAGGATTAGAATGAAGAAGAATACAAAGGGCCTTCAGTACCAGGATAGCAACAAAATGAATCTAGATGAACTAAGAATCCAACACTTCTATTTGGTGAATGAGTTGTAGATACAGGGAAGCCCTGATTAACTGAATTTAGGTGGAGATTGTTAAGCCAGAGCCCCAGCTGAGGCAAGCACCTGGCCTGGTGCAGATAGGTGTAAGAGCAGGCCTGCTATAGAAGAAGGCATTGTGGGTGGGAGGCAGCCAAGCTTTAAATGACAGGGTATCATTAAACAAAAGAAAACAAACATAAACCCATAAACCCAAGAAGCTGAGCAAGCCAAAAACAGAATAGATATAAAGAAAATCACACTCAGTCACTTTGTAGTCAAAATGCTGACAACAAAGTTAAAGAAAAATCTTAAAAGAAGCAAGAGGAAAAGGACACATTATATACATACAAAATTAAAGCTGACGTCCCATCAGAAACCATGGAGGTCAGAAGAGAGTGGAACAAAACCTCTTAAGTGCCATAAGAAAAACGCTTGCAAGTTAGGATCAGTAACTTACTGATATCTTATCTTACAAAATTAAGGTAAAATGAGACTTTTTTAGATTTAAAAAAAAAGCTGAGAATCATCTCTGTAAAGTTCACACTACAAGAAATGTAAAGGGGCAACTGGGTGGCTCAATCGGTTAAGCATCCAATTCTTGATTTCAGCTCAGGTCATGATCTTGTGGATCATGGGTTCAAACCCCACACTGGGCTCCATACTAACAGTGTGGAACTTACTTGGGATTCTCTCCCTCTCTCTCTACCTGTCTCTTGCTTGCACTCTCTCTCTCTCAAAATAAATAAATAAACTTTAAAAAAAAAAAAAGAAATGTAAAAAGGTCCTTAAGGTTGATAGAAAGTAATACCAGATCGAGTAAATTAACAACAGAGAAAACAGAAATTTCATCAGGAATAAGAGGGGGTTTCACTAGCAATCCTGCAGGCATAAAGGGTTAATAAAAATAATGAAGAGTTTTGAACAATTTTATGCTAAAAAATACTAACAAGTTAGATAAACAAATTTCTTGAAAAAAACTTATCAAAACTGACATAGGAAGAAATAGAAAATCTGAAAATTTCCATGATTTTTAAAATTGAGTGTGCAACTAAAATCCTTTTATGATTGAAACCTTTTTTCAGTCACAGATGGTTACACTGGTAAATTCTATCAAACTTGCAAGGAAAAAATTATACTGATCATACACAGACTGTTTTAGAGAATAGAAGAGGAAACCATGTCCCAATTTTTAAATTTTTTGGCTACCCTAACCCTAATACCAAAAGTATACAAAGACATTACCAGAAGAGAAAACCACAGACCAATATCCCTCATGAACACAGACACAAACATCCTTAACAAAATAATAGCAAATTCAGCCTAGCATTCTTTGTAAAAAGGATAATACAACATGACCAAAATCTGGGAATTTTTCCCAGGAATGTAAGGTTGTTTTAGTTTTTTAATATCAATCAATATAATTCATCACATTCTCAGAATAAAAGAAAAATCATATGACCATCTCAATAGGTATAGAAAAAGCATTTTACAAAACTTAGTACTTCTTCATGATAAAAAGTCTCAGCATACTAGGAATAACAAAGGAACTTCCTCAACCTGGTAGAGGGAACTTCAAAAAACCTACAGTTAATGATGAAAGATTGGAAATTTCACCTTAAGATGAAGAGCAAGGCAAGGTTGTCTACTCTCACCACTTCTATTCAACGTTGTACTGGAGATCACTATTCACTGGAACAACAGGGCCAAAGAAAACAGGCATAAAGATTGGAAAGTAGAAATTAAAACTATTTAGAACTAATGAGTGAATTTAGCAAGGTCTAGAATACAAAATCAATACACAAATATAAAATATAAATTGTATTTCTATACACTTGCAGCAAACAAATAAAAAATTAAAAATACTGTTTCATAAAAAGGGTCAGAGGGAACATGTTGGGGTATTGGAATCATGTTCATGATGGTGGTAATACACAGTCTGAAAATAAAGAAAGCAATTCCATTACAAAATCATGAAAAGAATAACATACATAGGAATAAATTTAACCAAGTAGGCCAAAGACTTGTATGCTGAAAACTACAAAACATTGCTGAAAGAAGTTAAAGTAGACCTCAGTAAGTAGAAAGACATCCCATTTTCATGGATTGTAAGACTTAATGTTGTTACACTGACAGTACTATCTGAAAACAATATGTAGAGTCAATGCAATCCCTATACAAATCCCAATAACATTTTTTTTTACAGAAATAGAAAAAAAGCTTAAAATTTAGATGGAATCTTAAGAGTTTCCAAATTGCCAAAATAAACTTGAAAAGAACAAAATTGAAGGACACACTTCTTGATTTCAAATGAAAAGACATTTCCCCCACAAAGATATGCAAATAGCCAACAAGCACATAAAAAGATGCTTAACATCATTAGTCATCAGAGAAATGAAAATCAAAATCACAGTATCACTTCTCACCCACTAAGATAGCTATGATAATTACAAAAAGCAGCAATAGAAAATAAACTCTGTCGGAGAGTATTGAAGAAAAATTGGAATTGTCATGCATGGCTGGTGGGAATTTAAATTATGCAGCCACTGTGGAAAACAGTTTGATGGTTCCTGAAAAAGTTAAACATAGAATTACCAAATGATTCAGCAATTCTCCTTCTAGATATATACCCAAAAGAATTGGGAAAAAAGTATTCAAACAAAAACTTGTACGTGAGTGCTCATAGTTGCACTAGGTGATGAACTATAGGTCCCTCAGCTGATGAACGGAAAACAAAATGTGGTTGATCCGTACATACTATGGGATATTATTCAGCCATAAAAAGACTGAAGTACTGATACTGATACTGTAGATGGATGAACCTCAAAAACATTATGCTAAGTGAAAGGAGCCAGATACAAAAGGTTACATATTACATGATTCCATTTATGGAAAACATCCAGAATAGGTAAATCCATAGATACAGAAAGTATAGTATAGTATTGTATAGTATAGTATACAGAAAGTATTGCCAGGGGCTGGGAAGAAGAAGAAATAGATACTGCTAATGGATAGAGTTTTAGGTAGGGGATTATGGAAATGTTCTAAAATTACATAGAGGTGGTGGTTGCACAACATTGTGAGTATACTAGAAATCACTGAATGGTTCAATTTTAAAAGGTCTTTATTATACATATATTCTATCTCAATTTTTTAAGTTCCATGCAAAATGGAATTTTTTTGCACACCAAAAAAGTGAATACTACCCCTGTATTAGAATGGCTGAAATCCAGAATGCTGGCAAAGATGAGGAGTAGCAGGAATTATCATTCACTGCTGGTGGGAATGCAAATTGGTACTGTTACTTTGGAAGACAGTTTAACAGTTTCTTACAAAACATGCTACATGATCCAGCAGTCATGCTCTCTGGTATTTACCCAAAGCAGTTGAAAACGTATGTCCACAAAAAACCTGCACATGGATGTTTATATCAGCTTTATTCATAATTGCCCAAACTTGAAAGCAACCAAGATGACCTTCAGTGGGTAAATAGATAAGTAAGCTGTGGTTCATTCAGACAATGCAATATTATTTATTACTAAAAAGAAATGAGTGGGTTAAAAATGAGCCATGGTAAGAAATGGAAGAAACTTAAATGCATATTACTAAGTGAAAGATGCCAATCTGAAAAGGCTTCGTATAACTCCAACTATATGACATTCAGAACATGGAAAACTATGGAGACAGTAAAAAGATGAGAGGTTGCCAGGGGTTTGGGGGAGAGTAGAGATGAATGGGCAGAGCACAGAGGATTTTCAGGGCAGTGAAAATACTCTGTACCCACAGTGAAGGATACGTGTCATTATATGCATTTATACGAGCCCTAACATCATACTCAAAATAATCAGTTCAAGATGAATAATAAATATAAATAGAGAAGGGAAACTGATGGTTCTAAAAGAGAGCATAGGAGAATATCTTCATGACCTTGAGGAAGGCAAAGGTTTCTTAGAATACAACAAACACTAATTGTACAAGAAAAATCGTGATCAAAAAAGGGCATCAAAATAAAAATTCAGCTCACCTAAAGATACCATTCAGAGAACACAAGGAATGAGTAGCCCTGATGATGACTACAGCCGCAGCAGCTTTTCCTTGCTTCCCAACGTCCCCTTCCAAAGGCTTAGACCACATAAAAGAACTTGTGACTCCTATCTATTTCTTCTCTTACTTAGATTGATAGGTTGACAGTTTGTAAAGGATGTGTCTGGCCCTGACCAGTTCAAGGGCTTTCCTGTCTAACACTGGTTTCAGGAGCACAGCGTAGTGATTCAACAAGTTTGTACATTATGCTGTGCTCACAAGTGTAGCTCCCATCTGTCATCTTGCAATGCTATCACAGTACCGTTGACTGCATTCCCTATGCTGTACCTTTTACCCCAGTGACTTCTTCATTCCATAACTGAAAGCCTGTATCCCCCACTCCCCTCCATCCATTTTGCCCCCCCCCCCCCCCACCATCCTCCCCTCTGGCAACCATCAGTTCATTTTCTGTATTTATAGATCTATTTCTGCTACTTGTTTTGTTTTTTAGATTCCACATATAAGTGAAATCATATGGCATTTGTCTTTCTCTCTCTGACTTATTTCACTTAACATAATACTTCTGGGTCCATCCATGTTGTCGCAAATGGCAAAATCTCATCCTTTTTCATGATTGAGTGATAGTCCATCATATATATGCCACATCTTCTTTATTCATTCATCTATGTATGGACACTTGGATAGCTTCTGTACATGGACTATTTATTGTAAATGATAATGCAATAAACATAGAAGGGCATATATTTTTTCAAATTAATGTTTTTGTTTTCTTTGGGTAAATACCCAGTAGTGGAATTACTCGATCATGTGCTATTTCTATTGTTAATTTTTTAAGGACCCTCCATACTGTTTTCCACAGTGGCTGTACCAATATACATTCCCACCAGCAGTGTGTGAGGGTTCCTTTTTCTCCACTTCCTCGTCCACCCTTGTTATTTCTTTTTTTTTTGATTCTAGCTATTCTCAACCTTGTTTTTAATATTCAGTTGGTAGACAGTGTGCCTGGGTGGCTCAGTAGGTTAAGTGTCCAACTTTGGCTCCAGTCATGATCTCGCAGTCTGTGAGTTCGAGACCCACATCAGGCTCTGTGCTGATAGCTTGGAGCCTGGAGCCTGCTTGGGATTCTGTGTCTCCCTTCCTTTCTGCCCCTCTCCTGCTTGTGTTCTGTCTCTCTGTGTCTCAAAAATAAATAAACATTAAAAAAATTTTTTTTAAATATTCAATTGGTAGCCAAGTTACAGGCGCAAAAGTCCTTCTTAAGAATCACATTTTGAATATCATAATGAAACTGACAGTTCTGAAACTGCCCGCATACCTCAGCTTGCTCAAGAAGCATCTTCTGTAAAGTTTTATACTGTGACTACTAAGGCACCTCATACATGTAGCACCTCACAAAATTGTTTTACATGGAATTTCACATAAGCTGCACAGTATTCAGGGATTATTACCTTCATTTTCAGATGAGCACATTAAGATTTCTGAACATTCTTGGGACGCCTGGGTGGCTCAGTCGGTTAAGCATCCAACTTTGTTTGTGAGATCAGGTCATGATCTCACAGTCCGTGAGTTCGAGTCCCGCGTTGGGCTCTGGGTTCACAGCTCAGAGCCTGGAGCCTGCTTCGGATTCTGTGTCTCCCTCTCACTCTGCCCCTCCCCTGCTCACACTCTGTCTCTCTTTCTCTCTCTCTGTCCCTCAAAAATGAATAAACGTTAAAAAAAATAAAAAAATAAAAAAGATTTCTGACCATTCTTGAAACCTACCCTAGCAAGTAAAGGCCTGGAGCTTAAACCCAGATCTCAGCCTCCAAATCCAGCACTTCCCACTTCATTGTCAGGCCTGGCTATAAAATGATGTTGAAATTATTATCAGTCAGTAATTCTGCTTTGTCAGCATGGGGATGAGTCCATGTGCAGAGAATGTTTCGCAGAATTTACAGCAGAGTGGCAAAAACAATCGGACATCACAGCATGACCGTGTGCAGTGTGCGTTGCCAACGTGGAGCTCACAGGGGCTCTAGGAAACCTCAGATGCTGCTTTATGGGGAAAAGCAGCACTAGACGTCCAAATAGGAGCAGACCAGCCAGGCTTGCTTAAACTGTGGATCACTAGTCACCAGGAGAGCGGAACTGAGCAAACTGTCTAAAGAGAGAATCTCCTCAGGCCACCGCTCTGGGTGGGGGGTTGCTCAGAAATGAGCTTTAAGATATTGCAGTCACTCATTTGCGCTGCAGCTTTTTGACTGGCTGATTGTTCTGAGCCTTCTAATTCTTGTTTCATATTGAAATGCCAAAGCCATTGCTAACTAAATGAGACAGACTGTGAGGAGCGTTTGACAAAGGATGGGGCGTCCAGAGGACTCATTGAAAGTCACGCTGGCAGCCTTCCTGGTTTTCTGTCCTGACTCCTACACTGGGGAAGAGTACGTGCTGCACAGGGAAGAACAGGAAACCAGGAAGAAGCTGGCAAAGGGTAAAAAATAGGGGGACAGGACTGAGGTATGAAGAAGCCCAGAAGCAAGAGAGCTGGAGAGATAGATGCTAGTATTTCAGAGGTGGGGCAGGTACACGTGACGGGGCTTGTGGTGTGTCTGTCAGTGTTTCAAAGGCATTTGCCAGCCTGTTTGTTTTCCATCCAACAGAAAGTGTTCCACAACTTAATTCCACGATGGTAGAATGATGTCTTATGTGTCACACAGGCAAATGAAGGCACTAGTATTTGAGATATTTCTACAAAGGACAACAAAAGCTTCTCCCCACTTCCCTTTGATAATCTCTCTCATCTTCTCAAATCCTACTGTTCCCCATAAAACAACAGCACAAGAAACACATGATGGATGAAATCAGAGTAACATGTATTTACAGCCTCTATTATTTACAGTAACACAAATTACTCCAGGAAACAATGTGCCAGACTTTGCATGTACACAATAAGTTGAGGAATCTGCTTATTTGGTTTTGTTGCATCTAGCTATTCCTGGAAATTAGTGCTTCATTACCACAATTCCTACAAGGTAGAATATGGTGGAGTCGGTGAGCATTCTGGGTCCTTTCCAAAAATGCTTTGTAGGGAAGTTCTGCAAATAATATTACTACTTCAGGGAGAAACAATTTTGGCAAAAATTTCCTTTTTTCAAGTCATACCAAGTAACATATTACTCTTTGTGGTTTCTTTTTTTTAAGTTTATTTATTTTTGAGAGAGAGACAGACTGTGAGCTGGGAAGGGGCAGAGAGAGAGGGGGACACAGAATCCGAAGCAGGCTCCAGGCTCTGAGCTGTTAGCACAGAGCCTGACATGGGGCTCGAGCCCACAAGCTGTGCGATCATGGCCTGAGCAGAAGTCAGACGCTTAACCAACTGAGCCACCCAGGCACCCCAATAACATATTACTCTTTGAATTAGAAACAAATAAAACCATAATTTTTTTTTCATCTGCATCTTTTTTTTTTCAAGTTAGTTAACATACATACAGTGTCGTCTTCACTTCAGGGATAGAACCCAGTGATTCATCTCTTACATATGACACCCAGTGCTCATCCCAACAAGTGCCCTCCTTAATGCCCATCACCCATTTAACCCACCGACCCCCACTCCCAGAAACCCTCAGTTTGTTTTCATGGTTTACCTCCCTCTATGTTTTTATCTTATTTTTCCTTCCCTTCCCCTGTTCATCTGTCGATTTTGTCAAATTCCACATATGAGTGATATCATATGATATCTTTCTCTGGCTGACTTATTTCCTTAGCATCATACCCTCCAGTTCCATCCACATTGTTGCAAATGGCAAGATTTCATTCTTTTTCATCACCAAGTAGTATTCCATTGTATATATAAACCACATCTTCTTTATCCATTCATCACTCGATGGAAATTTGCACTCTTTCCATAATTTGGCTCTTTCAAACCAGAATTTTTAAAGTAAATTGATCATGGATTGTATAGTACATATTTGAAACAGCAGTAAAGAAGACTGAAGTGGGTAGGTTTCACTTAGGAACTAGCTGATACTTTCTCATGCCTATAGTTTGAAAGGCAGCATTGAGGATCCATGCATAAAATCATCTTCAGTGATATGTGGTCCAGCAGCTGCTGTCCCATTGGGGGTTTTAGGATGACGTTTGTAAAAAGCTTTATTTTTAAAATAAACTTTTAATTCCAGGACAGTTTTACATGTACAGAAAATTGCAAAGATAAAGAGTAGCCACATAAACCTACATGCAGTTTCCTTGATTATTAACTTCTTATGTTAACATGGTATATTTCCTAGAATTAATGAACCAATGTTGATACATTATTTTTAATTAAAGCCCATACCTTCTTCAGATTTCCTTAGTTTTTGCTTAATGCCCTTTTTCTGTTTCAGGATCCTACTTAGGATACCATGTTACATTTAGTCATCCTGTCTTCTTAGGCCCCTCTCCACTGTGATGCTTCCTCAGACTTTTCTGGTTTTTGATGACCTGGACCATTGTGAGGAGTGCTGGTAAGTTGTTTTGTAGAACATCACTCAATTGGGATTTGTCTGAGGTTTTTCTCATAAATGGACTGAGCTTGTTAGATTTTGGAAGAAAGACCACAGAGGTGAAGCACTATTTTCATCACGTCTTATCAAGAGCATGTGCCATCACTGTGATTTACCACGGTGGAAGTTAATAGGATGATGTTGCCTCACTGGGGAAGTGGAGAGCTCCCTGAAGGCTAGGCCAGAACCCCAGTCCCCATGTGTGTATAGAAGAGGTAGTTGGGGAGGGGCCTGAACTCCAGACTCCACGACAGAATTAAGAATTGGAGAAACCTGATGAGGCAGGCACCTATTACCTCCCAGGAATCCCCGGTGATTTACTCTGTTGAGTGACAAAATTTCTTCCAAGGTGGGAGCAGGTGTCTGTGCCCAGTCCCACCTGGATGCCCAGGAAGGGTTTTGACTGTGCTGCAAGGAAGCCCGGTTATTGGGAGAGGGAGGTTCAGGGGATGGGGGTAGGGGTTGGTGGTTCAGGTGGGAGTCATTTATGAATAAGGATATTTGCTTAGCAGGCAGAGGCTATGTTTAAAATGTGAGCCCACTTAAAGGAGCATCCTAAGTAAATCAAGGCACAAGCATCAAACAGATATGCCACAAATCAGTCTGGTAGGAGAAACGTGCCTGAGGTTTGAGTCCACGGGTTGGGAGCTACAGAGCATAGAGCACCCAGGCCACCCTGAAAAGGAGTCAGCAGAGCTACGGAAGGCAGGGCTCTGGAAGGCAGGAGCTATGTAGTGAAGCTGTCTGTACAAGGCACTGGATGTAGCCATACCTCCTTCCCAATCTCCCCTGTGCCGTTGTGGTGCAGGGTTAGCATTTCCACTCCTCTCTTTGCTGACACCCAAGGACTCTGCTTGGCATGCAGGCCAGAATTCTCTCAGGCTGTGGGTTTCCACATATGCTCCTGCATGGAAAGTCCCCAGTCTGCTCCAGGATGTCCTCTGCAGTGCCCCATCCTGTCTTCCTTATCGCAGCTGCAGGCAGCCCGCACCACATCCCGCCTGCCTGAGTCACACTCCAGGCCACAGGCTGCCTTTCCTCCAGCTTGGCCTAGGGACCAGCCACTGTCCATTCCATTTGTGGCTTGTCCCTTTATTCTTCAAAAATACTACAAATTTATTTTTACTGCCTACATGAAATGGCTATTTATTATCCAAAGAAAATTTTCCATACTTAAGTTGTCCCCTTTCCTTTTCTACCCTCCTGCTTAAGATCTAGCCTATCCCATCCCTACTGGGCCTCACTAATCACAACATTATTTTTCTCTTCTATTTAAAAATTTCTTTTTTAACATTTATTTATTTTTGAGAGACAGAGTGAGACAGAGCACAAGCAGGGGAAGAGGGGCAGAGAGAGAAGGAGACACAGAATCTGAAGCAGGCTCCAGGCTCTGAGCAAGTGTTCAGCACAGAGCCCGACACGGGGCTTGAACCCACGAACTGCGAGATCATGACCTGAGCCAAAGTCAGTCACCTAACCGACTGAGCCACCTAGATGCCCCAATTACAACATTATTTGTATACTTCCTTTTCCCTAGTTTTCCTTGACAGTTACAACTGTCAAAAGTCTAGTGTGTCCTTTTAGGGTTGGTCCATGCACTTCCTAACCACCAATCAGTGCACTCCTAACCTACTCCTTATCAGTGTCTTACCTCCTTGGCCACCTTACTAACCCTCCTATGACAGCAGGCTTCCATTCATCACATGAATGTGTGAATGCATGAAAACGAACAAGGTTAATAATACCAAGTGTCTAAACCAGGTGATTTTTAATTTGTTGAATTGACCAGAAATTTTGAGACCAGATGGATCTTATTTATCTTAAATTATTGCCAGGCCCCTGGAATCATGTCACATTGTATTTCAAGTTTAAAATACTTATAGGACATAATCTGGGGCTGAGTTTTGTGCCAATTACTAGATTCTAGAGAGGCAAAAAGAATGCCAATGGTTTTAGAAAGTTTATGGGAGGAAAACTTAAAATTAAAAACATTCTCAAAAATCAGAAAAATATCTCATGAACTATAAAAAAATTTCCTCATGGCCATTGACATTTTACCCAGGAATGACGGTAATACTGCCTCCTCTCCCCACAGCATAACTTAAGTCAATGTGGATTTATTCCAAGCACTCTTAAGAACTATTCTATAAATATGGAATGCCCATTATGCATCAGACAAGAGTACTAATAATTTCTAGTCATTTCCCCCCATGAAAAGGAAATAATCCCTGGTTTATTCACTTTTACTGGCCCTACCGTGGGCCAGACACTGCTCAGCGTCAGACGTCCTGCCCTTGAAGACCTCAGCCTGGTGACTGTGCCAGGCAACAAACACAGAGCCTGTGCACTTTGGATTCTGGGACAGGGAAGACATGGGGAAGCTTTCTGGCAGAGCTAACTACTAGGCTAAGTGCTGAGGGATAAGAGAGCTCTCCAAGCAATACGAGACAGGGAATGAACTTGCCACGTTGTGGGAAATGAACGTTGTGTTCAATGCAACTTATGTGAAAGGAGACATTAGGCCAGGAGTACTTCTGGGTATGAAAAAGCCCTCCTCCACATCCAGGACGTGGCCCTGTGAAGCTAGATGCAAAGTCTCAGTCCCTTCATCAGGATCTGCTCTCCAGCAAGCGGCAAGGCTTGCTGAATGGGGATTCCAGAGAAGCCAGGCACATTCTCCTAGACACCTTTCTTCTTCCTAGCTGCCTCATGGCCAGCTTGGACCATGACACCTATGCAGCCGTGGGCACACTGTCCAACATCCCTGTGCCTTAGTTTTCCTTCCTGGTTAAAGTGGGAGCATGAAGCTGCCCTATTGGAAGCTGTTTCTTTGGGTTCTTCTGTCAGCTCTTGTAAAATGCAAATACTGCTGGGCAGAGCACCTGAGTTAATGCTGGCCTCAGCATCATGTCTCTCTGGTAGCAAGAGAGCATTTGCCTGTACTGGTGGGGGGTGCGTGGACAGAATGGGATTGGGCCCCTCCTTATAGAAGGGACCTGCACAGCGAAAGGTGCAGGGCTCCTGGAGAGGGAGGGAGAGGCACTAGAGCCTTTCTTATGGCCCTGCCGGTCCCCATTTACTCTGATTTAAAAGACAAAACAAAAACTATAGTTTCTGGAATGATGATGGGTCACAGCCATAAATAGAAGACATCTTACCACTTATTGCTCCCACCCTCCCTCCCTTAATTTAAGCAATGACTCATAAGGCAACAAAATAAAAGTTTAAATAAAAATCACATCTGGCAAAGCCAATTGAGCATTTTTTGTCTAGCTGTTGGTTTTCACTCAAACGTTTATAAACCATGTAAGATGAACAAGTCTCACTGCTAGGTGTGGTAATACCGACAAAAGCTAGTTTAAATTAAATGTGTCCACCCTTTAGGGAAAGTGCATTGGCCAGGATTCTCTAGAGACAGAGCCAGTAGAACGTGCGTATATATGGAGAGAAAGGGATTTATTTTAAGGAATTTGACTCACATGATTATGGGGCTGGCAAGTCTGAAATTTGAATGGCAGGCCAGCAGGCTAGAGATCCAGGGTAGAGTTGATAACTGAGTCCAAAGGCAGCCTTGAGGTAGAATTCTCTCCTCTTGGGTGGTCCTCAGTCTTTTACGGCCTTCAACTGATTAGATGAGGCCCGCTCATGTTATGAGGAATAATATACTTTATCCCAAGTCTACTGGTTTAAATAATAATGTCATCTAAAAAATACCCTCACAGCAAATCTAGACTAGTGTTTGACTGGATGCCTGGGTACGGTGGCCTAGCCAGGTTGCACATAAAATTAACCATCTCAGAATATTAATTACATGAGAATGTACACTTATGTGGTGTTCTCATGTTACATCCAGGCAGGGTCCGTGTGCTCCTTCTTGCTGTCCTCAGGTGGCTCCACACCAACCTTCTCCTGCCAGAGGAAGCAGGGGCTGAAAGGAACCCTGTATGTGGGTGGAGAGGGCCTGTGGGAGCCTGGCTCACTGCCCTCTCTGCCTCCTAGGAGCTGTGCAGTTACGCTCCTTGAATTTCAGGTCCCTCAGGTATGAGGTGGATATGCTGCTGTACCTGCCTCGTAGGACTGCCATGGGCATTGAATGAAAATAACAGGGAGTGGGGGTGTGCTCTATATTCCATTAGGTATGGTCATTGTGCAGTCAGAAGGAGTTAGCACACCCCGACATAGAGCAGGATGGAGAGGGTCTCGTGTCCTCATGGGTGGGGGCTCCTGAGGGACCGAGGAAGTCTGGGAAGGAGGGTCCCGCCTCAGGGATGAGCCCGAGTTCCATGGGAAAGTACATACTCCCAACCCGGAGCTCCTAAATTGATTTGTTTACTCTTTTAACATTACTATGTGCTCTTCCCCAAAATTCCAGGATTTCAGAGTAGAAAGTATAAGGGTCCCCTTCTTCATAACTCCTACCCCAAATCCACTCCCTTCTCCAAAGGAGACTATTCACTCCTTGTCATGAATCTTTTCACATCCTTTCTTATTGATGTTTTTGGTTACTACAAAAGTGGGGTGCATCTACGATTTTGTGATTTTTGTATTCACTTAGCAAACTACCATTTGTGGTTTTCATATCTAAATCTGACTTTTTGTATATTGTGGGTTTTTTTTCTATTAGAGAAAAAAGATAAAGAAGGAAAATACATAAAAGGCTTCTTGCAGTTAAAGATGAACCTTACCATAGGCCTAGGAAATCAGCTTTCTGACAGAGAACATCCACACTGTTCAGCCACCTTCTCTGAGAAGGGCCCTGGCCCAGGCGGTGCTACTATGAGGGCTTGGCCTTGCTGTCCCAGGCCCGTCCGTGCACCCATGAGTCCCCATGTGTACATTTCATTCCTAGAGTGTTGTCTTGCCTTTCTCTTATGCTCCTGTGACCACGTTTGCCTCTGAGGCTGAGCCAAAGCTGTTGGCCCCCTGCCACTCCAGAAGCAAAGAGACAGCGGCATCAAATTTGAGGAAAAATGGTAATGAGTGGCACAATACTTAGGTTATGTTTCTTTGCAGAACTTTCCAGATAAGCAAGCAAGGAGTTTGAGGGAATAGTGCTAATGTATACTTTTGGGACACCTCATTTTCAAGGTCTGATATTGTCTCTAAAGGGACTTTTTCTTTGAAAAGACCAGAAACTGTCATCTTTATCTCTAGTTAGCAGTTTCCTCCACAGTTGTTATTAGGGGAGATATCAGTCACCAAGTCCTTGTTAGGATCTCGGGGAAAAAAAGCCCTTGCAGTATTCCGTATCACAAAGCCCCAGGCCATGCCCTTCTGCATCCACACTGGAAAGATCCAAGGCTCTGAGGCCCCCGGGCTGGTGGAGGTGACTCATCTTTCTGACCCTGAGTGGAAGACAGTGGCATGTTTGGTGCACACGGTGTGCCTGTCAGCAGTCAGCATCCTGTTGGCCAGGAAAACACTACCTCTTCCTGGGAAGGGCTTTGTGTGCAGCTGAGACAGAAGCACCAGTGGACAGAGGCCACTGAGTCATAGAAGAAAACCTGGCTGAATCCAGGGGTTCTGTGTTTGCCGTGGGAAGAAAGCTGCCCCATTTTCACACCCCATCCTGCCACCAAAACAAGTAGACAACTTACCCCTTTTCTGTGTTTAAGGATTTTATGGTCCATTAGCACAGGGAGACTATGGTAGCACACATGTGAATACCAAGGGAGGCGTAAAGCAGTAATTATTCTGAAGAGCCCCAGTGGGTACTTTCTGTCGGCCCCTCCTTTCCCTGTTACTCTGACGGAGCTCGTTCATCAGAGTCCTCTACTATCCACCCCCATGACTCTTCTCTTCCCCTGGCCTCAGTCACAGATGGCTTATTGACTTAGCTAGCTATTTACTCAGTCCCTTGCACCATAAAAAAAAATTGAGCCAGCTTATAAAAATACACAGAATAGAAGATGGAATAAATGACCAAGATAAGCAATGAAGAAGACAAGGAAACAGTCGATAGAGCCAGCAGGAATATGAGGACACAGAAGTGTCTATCATATGATGTTCAGTTACTAGAAGTGGGCTGCAAATATGGATCTAAGAGTCTGAGGAGCCAAAGAAAAGAGAAAAAGTAATCAGGCAGAAGGAGTACATCGGTGAGTTAGGAAAAGATCCCCCTTTCTAAAGCAGAGCCGGGAGGGAGGTGAGTGATCACAGTTCACACATGCCAGGCACATGGGCCAGAAACTGAGTTAAATGCTCTTCTGACATTTTCTCCTTCGATCCTGGCAACTGTGGGGTAGATACTATTGTGATGCTCATTTTACAGATTAGAACATGAAGAATTTGGGAGTAAGTTAGTAATTTGCCCAAAACCAGAGAGTTAGTCAGTTATAGAAGAGATTCAAACCCAGGCTGTCAGGCTCTGTGTGTGGGGGCCAAACCAGGAAGTTCACCCTTCAGGGCAGTGGGGGAGCCCCAGGGAGAGATTTCTGTATCAGATGCAGTAGCAATTTTTGTAGGGCTGTGTCTCTTTACCACTTCCAATGCAGTTCCTTAATACAGGCACAAAAACATAAGTGCAATTGAAATTCCGTGAAAGGAATTCCTTGAACCATAGCTGTCCATGTGCTTAGTTCTTTGATGATCTAATTTCTTTATCTGTGTACACGTATAAATATTATAGATTCTATTGGGAAGTAGATCAGTTGCTCTAATGCATCCCAAACCCACTCTAGTACAAATTATTTATACACCAGGAGAAACTTGAAGCTGATGTCTTTGGCCCCACTACTCCCGAGCCTACCTCAGGAGCTGCTCTTCCAGCATGTTGGGATGCCGGAGTGCACTGAAGGGCAACTTCACCTGCCTTGTGGCTCTTTCCTTCCAGCATGTTCTTCATGGAATGCGTTAGGAATTGGGTATTCCCTCTGTTCAGGACCTCATACCACTCAGGCAGCAGTTCTCAAACTTCCAACGGCCACAAGTCACATCAAGCCAATGCAGACCACCAGTGTTAGGTAAACATTTATTTTAATTTTTAGTTTTAAAAATATCATATTCTTTTAAAAAAGCATTTTATTATAGAGAAATCCAAACACATATGAAAGCAGAATAGTATAATGAACGTCTGTGTACCCATCACTCAGCTTCAACAGTTGTTGACTCCCAGCCAGTCTTGTTTCAGCACCACCCCCATCCACTTCCTCTCTCCCATACTGTCCTGCAGCCAATCCCAGAGATCATATCACTCCATCCATAAATATTTCAGTATGTGTCTCTAAAAGATACAAATTCTTTCCTTTAACATTATAAGACCATTATTCATAAGAGTTCCCAAATATCATCAAATATCAAATTTCCAATGATCTCAAAAATGTTTTAAGTCTTTTTGTTTGAATCAGTATCTAAATAAGGCCTACACATTCCTATCTGATAGAAGAGGATTAAAAAAAAATTTTTTTTTTTACCCAAATGTAGTTATTAGGTCTATAGATTGCCATCGGCCATGTTAGTAAGTTTCAAATGATGTAAACGTAGAAACATATATTTTTAGACTTTTCTCAAAACACAATGGTATAATCTTATATGCCAATGACTGACATGTAAAGTAACACAATCTCTTCCAGCTTAATTTAATTACAAACTATGGACCTGCTTCTTTTTAATAAAGTTAGCTTTCCAGATTTGTACTTAATGCTTTTACGTATTTAATCAATTTGATGTCAAATACCCAAATATTTGGTTTGTACCTATATGGTCTTTGTTTACTGTGTTCTCTATTTATTTATTTGTTTGTTTATTTATTTACATGTAGTAATTTTTTTTTAATATGAAGTTATTGTCAAATTGGTTTCCATACAACACCCAGTGCTCATCCCAACAGGTGCCCTCCTCAATGCCCATCACCCACCCTCCCTCCCCTCCACTCCCCCCCCCCATCAATCCTCAGTTTGTTCTCAGTTTTTAAGGGTCTCTTATGCTTTGGCTCCCTCCCTCTCTAACCTTTTTTTTCCTTCCCCTCCCCCACGGTCTTCTGTTAAGTTTCTCAGGATCCACATAAGAGTGAAAACATATGGTGTCTGTCTTTCTCTGTATGACTTATTTCACTTAGTATAACACTCTCCAGTTCCATCCATGTTGCTACAAAAGGCCAGATTTCATTCTTTCTCATTACCACATAGTATTCCATTGTGTATATAAACCACAATTTCTTTATCCATTCATCAGTTGATAATGTTGGGCATTTAGTCTGTTTCCATAATTTGGCTATTGTTGAATGTTTATTTATTTTTGAGAGACAGAGAGAGAGTGTGTAAGTAGGGGAGGGACAGAGAGAAAGGGAGACACAGAATCTGAAGCAGGTTTCAGGTTCTGAGCTGTCAGCACAGAGCCCAACGGGAGGCTCAAACTCACAAACCAGGTCAGATCATGACCTGAGCCGAAGTCGGACACCCAACCGACTAAGCCACCCAGGTGCCCCCCAGTAGAAGAGTATTTTAAATAACACTCATAATCTCATGCATTTGGAAGAGGACATCATTCCCAGTCTCTTCCCAAGGCTCCTGCCCTGTTTGTTCTGTCCTATTTGGTTAGGTTCTTTACTCCCTACTCCACCCATTTTTTTCCTTACCCTTTATTTTTACTAAGTTAGGCACTCCCAACTCAGTTATAGCTCACTGGAAGCAGGATCAAGAGTCTGATGTCTCTTTCCAATGGCCATGGATTCAGAAATGAGAGATTTCCCACCAAAAACACTTTTGGCCCAATTATAAAACAAAATTCAAAATCCAGACGGATGTATCCTTTAACTTCAGAGATGGGGGCAAAATAGGTCCCTCTCATCCACATGGGCTTTGGAGATTACTTGTCCAACATTACAAGAGGGTCTAATCTATGTGTGATAATAGATTGTTCTCCTCCTCTTAAAGTGAAGATAAGTTATCAGACAGATATTGGGAAAGAGTCAAACTCTACTCTGAGCAGACTGGACCTCAGTTTGGTCTTATGAAAACAATCTGATTTCTCAGCTAATGTTTTTCTTTTTTCTTTTCTTTTTTTTTTTTTTTTTAAGGGGCTGAGTGTATCCTTTGGACATTAGAGGCCAATGACAGAATTGACAAGGTACCTGAGACAAATTGGACATACCGTGATGGGCAAAGTCAAGTTCTCATCCGAAGTTGAGGAAGGGCCCTCTGCTCGCAGAGGGGAAAGCAGTGGGGTGGAGATTAGACCATTGGAAAGAGAGTTGGGAGGACAGTGAAAATGTCCAGGCAGGAGGTGATGTATTCCTGAAGTTGGGTGGGAAAAGGACTAAACAGAAGAGGAAGGATCAGTGTGAGCAAAGAGGGGACATGGGGACATGGGGACTGATTAAACATGAGAAGAGGGAAGAAGGAGGAATCTCCAATGTGCTGGGATGCTGCATGAAAAGGAATCCTAACCACCCCCCGCCCCCTGCCACACACACATTTCCAAACTGCCCATGGCTCTGTAGTGCAAGAGGCAGCTGATCTGTGGATTAGAAAACATACCCCATGTGCAATATTCACTTTGTAGTTAGAGCAAAGGTTCTTGACATGGCTGCACATTAGTATCATCTGGGGAGTTTGAAATTATTGTGCCCAGGCCCCAGCTCAGGCCAGCTGAATCAGAGTCCCTGGGTATTTTCATACCTCTCCCCACCTTCCCCTGCAACAGAGGTAAGGCTAATGCGCAGCCAGGGCTGGGAACCTCTGGGTTGGGAGACACAGCACGAAACTACCTGCCTGGACTCCTTACTGGAAGTGTCCACAGCTTGAAGCTTACTTTGGCTCAGCTTGGACCCCTGTTGCTTGGAGTGAGAGAAATGACCTGACCTGTGGGACTCAGCCCTCTGTGCAGAGGTCGGCAGGGAAAGCCTGGAAGGGAAACAGGAAAGGAAGCCAGGCGTATGGCACACGTGCTTCCCTCTGCCTGTGGAAGGAGGCAGCTGTCACACTTCTACATGTCACGTTCACCCAGGGACATTTGTCAGATGCAGATGCCTGGGTCTCACTCCCTCCTTGGGTCAGGAGTCTAGGGTACGGCCCAGGAATCTGCATCTTAATGGGTCCCAGGTGACAGTGACAGAGGGTTCACCGCACACGTGTGCACGTGCACACCCCCCAAAAACCCTGAGAGGCCTGCAGGAGCAATGGTCTGTGGGCCCCTGTGATGGACGCGTACAGGCAGAGATTCTCCTTCACCCTGGACCCCGGTCCAGGAGATTCTGAACAGTTAGGACTGAGGTAGTGCCCAGCAATGTAAGTGTTAGAAACGATTAGAACTTCCATTTCTAAAAATGGTTAAAATGTCCACTTGGGGGCCTTCGTGGAAAAGAGGTGGACCTGCCCGAAGTTTTCTTTGTTTACTAGAAGGTGGAAGTGAAACCGGAAGGGCCCTTGGCTCACTTACTCCTTATTCCCACCCAAAGGGAAACTGGGGGGCTTTCCGAGGCTGACGCTAGCAGCAAGTGCCAGAGGTATTAAAATGGGAGCCCAAGAAGCAGCCTCCGGTCTCAGAGAACTTCAGTTTCAGCAGTGGGTCTCAGGCCGGAGGACCCCTGCCCCAGAGGCTCAGATGTTCAGTGCTTGTGGGCTTAGGAAAGGTTCCCACCTGTCCTGGCCCTCCCTTAGGCCCTCTCCGTGGGAGAAGAGAGCCACACAGCCACCTTCCCACCCTCACCACTGGTCACTGGGAAGGTGCTGAATGACGCAGGGGCTGCTGTACCCGGAGAAAAGGAAGCCAGGTTCTGGGCAGGTGCCACCTGCCCAGCAGGCTGCTCTCCCAGCTTTGTTTTTCCTTTCTCTAAGCCAGGAGAGGGTTGTGGGAGGGGTGTTCCCTCAGGAAGAAAAGGCACCTGGCCTCCTAATCCCCCAAAGCAGAGGCAGCTCAGGCCCAGAGGCCCCAGGGTCTGGTTCCACTGTCCTCCCTAGAGAAATATGGGAGTGGGCTCGGAGAGGCCCAGGAGTGCTTCTGTGTCTCATAGGAAGGGGAAACAAACCCTGCTGTTCCAGAGCAGGCTTCGGTTAGAGGGGCAGCAGCCGGTACCAGGACAAAGGCCCTTTTGGAGGAGGTGTCAGTGTTCACATCCCACACCCCAGAAATGGGGCCTGGGCTGGTGTTTTCGCCAGCTAAGGCAGCTATAACAAAATGCCACAGACTGGGCGGCTTAAGCAACAGACATGTATCTCAGTTCTGGAGGCTGGGAAGAGGCTGGCCCAGTGCAACAGGGCGATTACTCAGCTCTGTCTTCTCCAGTCCCAATTCTGGACCTCCTCCATGCATTCTGATCAAAAAGAAGGACTAATCTGCTCTAAAGTGGGAGTCACCAGGAATAACCCAGCCCTGTTGTCAGGATTCATTGTAGAGCTTTAAATGTGTTATAAGACAGTTTACAACGTTGAAGCAAAATCCAGGGATGTACATGGGTTAAGTTAAAAGCACAATTTTATATTTTCTCGTCAAACAAGTTGACTTGAGGCAACAACTGAAGTATAATTTAATTCAACAGGAAACATCCCACTTGGAGGGAAAACAGAAAACCAAAAAAAAAAAAAAAAAAAAAAAAAAAAAAACTTAAATTAAAGCTAAACATTCTTTCCAAGGCACAGCACTGACATTTCCAGATTGACAAGCACAATGAGTTTGTTTCCATGAAACAAAATCATGAGTCCAGAGTTTGCCTTTGAAACAGCTTTCCACATCATCTCCGTTTCTCAAGGCTCAGGGAACGATGCTCGTGGCCTTCCTCAGGGCCAGGTAGCCAGTGACGACATCAGATGGCAGCCTCCGGATATAGGAAAACTCTTCAATGGTGCTGAACCGCAGCTTGCTCTGGGGGTCAGTGTAGTTGGCCTGGGTGGGAAACAGGCACAGAGAAAGGCGGAAAATTGTTGTTAGTGCTGAACATTTTAAGTTCAAGCTTAAAGTTTTATTCTATTGTACTTAAAGTAAAATATCTTCATTTTGCCTTCCTCTGTCACCATGAACGCTAAACTGCTCACTTTGGCAAAGACTGGTTAATCTTCCCAGACTTGAGAAATACTTCAGGGTATGGACGAAGGGAAGAGGAGTGACCACATCAGACACTACGACTCTTCTGGTTGGTGTCACAAAGGCTAGAAGAAACAGGTCCAAAGTGGAATTCATGAGGATCATCCCTCCCTGGTCCCTGCCTTCAAACCCCCCCTGCTTTGGGGCTCCTGGGTAGGTCAGTAGGTTAAGTGTCTGACTCTTGATTTTGGCTCATGTCATGATCTCACGGTTCGTGAGACTGAGTCTTGCATCAGCCTCTGTACTGATGGTGTGGAGCCTGCTTGGGATTCTCTTTCTCTCTTTCTCTCTCTCTCTCCCCCCGCCCCCTGCTTCAAACAGATATTCTAGCTCCATCCCCCAAGGCAGGGAACAGGGGCTTGCCGTGCACACTCGCCCCTCCCTGTCACACCACGCCTGCCCCAAGTGCACTCCACTCCTGCTCCTCCACACCATCCCCGTGCCACTCCTGTGGCTCCCTGGGCTACACCGCAGAGCTGGAGGGGCCGCCCACACCCACCCTCCCACTGGAAGGGACCACCGCCCTACAACTGCAACCAGGGCCATCTTCACAACTTGCGCTTCTGATCACTTCATTCCTCAGCAGATCTCTCAGTAGCTGCTCTCTTTCCTCAGGACAAAGGGCCACATCCTCAAGCACTGCTCCTCAGAGCCAGCAAGCCCTCCTGGGCCCTCCTCCTTCCCAAGCCTCTTCCACTGCTCTGGCTCTCAGGCCCTCCCTGCATTCATGCCCCATTCGCCCTTTCCTGAGGAGGGGCCCCCAACTGGGCCACTTTACTCCCTAATTGCCTGCTTGTCCTTCAGGACTCGGCCCCCAGTCATCTCATCAGGGAAGCTTTATCTGCTCCCCCACTCTCCCCACATCTGTCTCTCACTCTTACACTTACTATCTGCATAACTCTTTGACTAAGGTCTAGGCTGAGAGGCTCCATGAGGCAGGAACCCTGTGCTTTGCTTATCACCGCATCTCTGCCCCTAGTGCAATACGGAGTGCACGGTGGGCCTTCAGGTGGTGTTTGCACAGCGAGTGATGACTGAATGAATGAACGAACAAATGGACTATCAGGATGATCACAGAAAACAGAACTCACTTCCCACGGACATATCAAAATTATCTTTTAGTGTGTTTTCCCCACATGCAAAGTGGAGAAAATAAATTCACTCACTGTATTACCTCAAGTCATGTGGCTTCTACAGATTTTGAAACAAAACATGAGGATGAGTCATTTGGAACTCCTTGAAAAAATTATAAAAGATGCCATTAAAGTCTAGACAGATAACGTCCAGTTACTCGAGTGTGGACTGTCTGCTCAGCGCAGATCAGCTGTGTGGCCCCCAGACATGCAGCAGTGCTGTTATTTCAGGGGAGAAGGAAGGCTGAAGAAGCAGGAAGCTGAAGGGAGTCAGTCGTAGGTTTCTCACACTCTATAAAAAGTCCTCAATTCAGCCACAGGGGATCTCCAGCAGCTATTTAACATCCAATGTGTCAGGAAAATGAGATTATTCCTAAAGATTCATTAAAGCTCTCCATAAAATAAAACTTCAATCCTTTGGCTTAATCTAGATCTTGCTTTCTGTACCACATTTCCTGTAATGACAGTAATATCAAGGAAGGCTTAAGTAGAGAGAGAGCAACAAGTCCCCTTTGAGGGCTCCTGGCCACGCAGCGGCCGGACGAACTGGCTGGCAGGGGAGGCTCTACCGCAGTTCCAAGCAGGGGTGCAGGCCTGTGCGTCTGGCTTTGATCATCTGGCCTCTGTATATGAACCAGCTCTGGCCTGGCTCCACTTCTGTGGCTGCCTCACTCCTACCCACCACACTGTGCTGAGCCGGCCCGCCCAAGTTCAGACCTCGGTGCCAAGAAGGCTGAGGAATAAATAACGCAGAATACAGAGATACTCTGGCACCGACAGAAAGGTTACCAACAAAAGCTCGCACAGACCGGACCTGACCTAGTATTCTGAGCAGAAGGGAGGAGGCCAAGTGACACCCCAGAGGCAAACAAGGGAAAAGCTGCACTCCTCCAGTCTGCCCTCCTCGGATTCCACGCCTTGAGCCTGAATACAACAATGACCGCCTTCCCGTGGGGCGCCAGTAAAGACCTGTAAGGCTCCCCTGGCTGCAAGGTGACCGGCAGTGTTCACTGCTCACCCAGAACCACTGTACTTCCCATCGCTTTGTAACGAGGGCTAAACACAGGTGTGACCCTGCACACCTCCCTGCCTGCCCACGCCCAGCGGACAGGTGTGGCAGTGTTAACATGAGCTGGGCTTCATTTTTAATTATGTAACTTTAATTTTTAAAAAAAAATTTTTTTTCAATGTTTATTTATTTTTGAGAGACAGAGAGAGGCAGAGTGTGAGTAGGGAAGGGGCAGAGAGAGACAGAGAAAGAGAGAGGGACAGAGTTCAAAGCAGGCTCCAGGCTTTGAGCTGTCAGCACAGAGCCCGACATGGGGCTTGAACCCATGAACCGTGAGATCATGACCTGGGCCGAAGTCGGATGCCCAACCGACTGAGCCACCCAGGCGCCCCTATGTAACTTTAATTTACACAAGCAACAAATGGACATATTCAGAGGAAAGGGAAGAGAAGGGAAAAGGAAAAGAAAGGGAAGGAAGAAAACATTATGAATAAAACTAAAGTCCTCTTTTCCAACCTTCTACCATCCAAAAACCCTTGCCTTTCCCCAAGGAAACCACTGTAAGTGGGCACGCTTCCAGACCTTGTTTGTATATACCCTTACACACATATACAAACACACCAGAGAAATTACCCAGTATATTTTTGTGAGTGGGTGTTAGTTTCTGCATAAGTGGTACAATGCTGCTTCTACTACTTTGCACCCTCAGTAAACGATACAACTTGGAAGTTTATCCATGTTATTGCATACACATCGGCCTCACAGGACAGTATGAAAACATCCCCAACCCCACACCCCAGGTGACTGACCTTGATTTCGTTTCCAATATTTTGCTCACCATCACATTTTCTCATAATCACTTCTGCATGAAGCTCCTTGTGCACACTGCTTCCCTAGAAGGCAGACTGCTGGGTCCCAGGCTTTAGCTTTTCTGCCTCAATAGGTATTGCCAAATGTCTTCCAAATAACCCAGACCAAAGTATTCCCACCTCAAAAGGGCCATGTGTGAGGATATCCACTTCTCTATGTTGACATTTATAAGCAAACGTTTTCATTTCTTTTTTTTTCTTTTTTTAATTTACATCCAAGTTATTTAGCATATAGTGCAACAATGATTTCAGGAGTAGATTCCTCAATGCCCCTCACCCATTTAGCCCATCCCCCCCACACAACCCCTTCAGTAACCCTGTTTGTTCTCCATATTTAAGAGTCTCTTATGTCTTGTCCCTCTCCCTGTTTTTATTTTTGCTTCCCTTCCCTTATGTTCATCTGTTTTGTCTCTCAGTCCTCATGAGTGAAGTCATATGATTTTTGTCTTTCTCTGACTAATTTCGCTTAGCATAATACCCTCTAGTTCCATCCACGTAGTTGCAAATGTCAAGATTTCATTCTTTTTGATTGCTGGGTAATACTCCATTGTAGATATATATACCACATCTTCTTTATCCATTCATCCATCGATGGATATTTGGGCTCTTTCCATACTTTGGCTATTGTTGATAGCACTGCTATAAACATTGGGGTGCATATGTCCCTTCGAAACAGCACACCTGTATCCCTTGGATAAATACCTAGTAGTGCAATTGCTGGGTTGTAGGGTAGTTCTATTTTTAATTTTTTGAGGAACCTCCATACTGTTTTCCAGAGTGGCTGCACCAGTTTGCATTCCCACCAGCAGGGCAAAGGAGATCCCCTTCCTCCGCATCCTCGCCAACATCTGTTGTTGCCTGAGTCGTTAATGTTAGCCATTCTGACAGGTGTGAGGTGGTATCTCATTGTGGTTTTGATTTGTATTTCCCTGATGATGAGCATTTTTTCATGTGTCGGTTGGCCATCTGGCTGTCTTCTTTGGAGAAGTGTCTATTCATGTCTTTTGCCCATTTCTTCAAAGGATTATTTGCTTTTTGGGTGTTGAGTTTGATAAGTTCTTTATAGATTTTGGATACTAACCCTTCACCTGATCTGTTGTTTGCAAATATCTTCTCCCACTCCATCAGCTGCCTTTTAGTTTTGCTGATTGTTTCCTTCGCTGTGCAGAAGCTTTTTATTTTGATGAGGTCCCAATAGTTCATTTTTGCTTTTGTTTCCCTTGCCTCTGGAGAAAACATTTTCATTTCTTCCCTACTGATGTTTTTTTTTAAGTTTATTTATTTTGAGAGAGACAGAGACAGTGCGAGTAGGGAGGAGCAGAGAGACAGAGGGGGAGAAGAGAGAATCCCAAGCAGACCCTTGCTGTCAGCACAGAGCCCAACATGGGGCTTGAACTCACAAAACCATGAGATCATGACCTCAGCTGAAAGTAAGAGTAGGACACTTACCTGTCTGAGCTACCCAGGCACCCCTCTTTTCTACTGAGGAGGCTTTTCCCTTATTATCAGTGAGACTGAATATCTACTTACTGGTCATCTGCATGTCTTCCTTGTAACTGTACTCATATCCTTTTAGCCAGCCCTTCTATGGGATTGTCTTTGAATGATTTGGTAGAGTTCTTTGTATATTCAAATTTTCTTAATTCTTACATACAGTGTGGCAAGAAGTTTTGTTAGGTATGACATGACAAGTCCTTGTCCATTACACAAAGGGACCTGGAACAGCGCTTCTCAAAACGATTCTCATGCCTCCTGATGTGTGCAAACCAGTGCAGGAGCCCATGAGCTGCCTAGTGGTGAGGATAAAGCTACCTGCCCATAAACCCTAGCTTCTTCAAGGAGAAATGTCCATTTGGAACCGTAAGAGAATAACTTCTGCCAGACTAGCTCTGAACAACTATTAAAAAAAGGGTCAAATACATAAGGTGACTATTTTCAGGCAGGAGACAAGTCAGCGTAGGACTACAACATTGCTCACAAGTTGAACTCCCCTCCAAGGTTAGAAGGGGATATGTACTCTGAATGGAGGGCAAAAGAATCAACCACACACACACACACACACACACATACACACACACACACGCATGTGCATGCACACGCACACGCATGCTGTGTTACAGCACTTCTACTCTCCCTGTTGTTTTTTTGTGATCACTGTTTAAGGGTCTATGTTAGAAAGTTTGTAGTGCACCGAGGAGTGTGTGCTTTCCGGAGGAAAAGCTATAATACACAACTGATTCAGAAAGTATAACTAATATTATTTTCAAAAATATAAAAAAACCTCAAATCTTCCCCAGTGTAAAATGTAGCCCATTAGTTCAGTCAGTTTGTTACAGATGTTTGGAGTCCTACGTTTTTATAAAAATGTAAGGCATTTAAATGATGTGTATGAGTTTTGAAAAGTGAAGTGTGCCTCGTTATTTCTACAGTTATGAGAAAAGGCCCATCTTCCAAACATAAGAGTGGTGAAAAGGACGGGAAGCGGGGCTGAAGGAGATGAGGTTCTCTGAGGTTCCCAAGTTCAGCAAGTTGCCCAAGTCTTACTTATCCAACAACATTGCTGGTGTTGGAACTGTGTTCCCCAGAAGCACTTTAGGGGTCACAGAAGTGGGGAGGACAGAGGACCAGATCCACAAGGGACCACACTGGGTCAGTGGGCTCCCAGGGATTCTGTCAGAGATTTCACTTGGAAAAGCGATGCATAAAATGTTTCCAATGCTTACAAATAAGTTTGAAAATCACTGCCTTTACCATAATGTGTCTTTAGTCTTTGGAGAAGTTTAAATTTGTTTTTTAGAGTACGATCATTTCTAAGATGCGAGAAATTTTTTAAATCTCAGCAGTTAAAAAAGAAATTATTGTTTCGTTCATGTTATCTCATATATTAATGAGAAAAGGAAGGGGAAGTGAAACTCGTGTCTCCCACCTTCTGGAGCAATCTTCCCTCCAGCCTGCCCACATGGATGCCCCAGGCTGTAGCCACTCTAAGACAAGCCTGTGAGTGCTTCAGCACAAACCCATTACCTATTCAAAGTATGCAGGCTCCAGGCAGGGTCAGGGCTGGTCGTTATCAACACTGTCTAAATAGTATTGTGAAATCTCCTCTTCAACTCAGTGCTAGGAGACAGAGATGTAATTATACTCACAAGAAGACCTGAAACATCAGAATACTTCTTAGCTGGTTTGAAGGATGGAGGAGCATCAATACTGAAGTCTATTGGAGGAAAAAAAGAAAAAAGAAAAGGAAAGAAGATAACTAGACTGGCTTTAAAATATTCAGATCCCTTTCCTTTTCTCTCCTAAAATGCTGTTGGATAATATTTCTGAAATTAATATTCTGCGATCAAGTGCTCCCAAAACTCTCCAGGGGGATAATGCATTACGTCACAGGCCAAGTGCAGGCTCTGGATGCAGCCCTGCCCTGTCCCCAGGGAGCCTGTGCTCCAGCAGAACCACCGGAAAAGCTCATCTGCCCACAAGCCACTCTCACTGTCAGAGGCTACATGGGCTGAGGGCGATGCCAAACAACCCCCTAATTGGGTCTGTGCACCCGGACACCGGAATGTCCACACCCGGACTGCTGACTAATTCACTTGTCACCCATCTGAGTCACCCCCGTGAAAGATGTGCCATGGGACAGGACGCAGACAGAGATTTGACCTCTACTTTCCGATGAAGTTGAACAGAACTTACAACAGTGCTTTACACAGATTGGAAAATACTGCAGCATAAAGCATTTACTCTGAAAAACAACAGCCCAGAAAGCAAAACAGAGTTAGCCTCTAAGCTAGTTGTTAGAAACCCTCCTAAATCTTGGGCAGCCTTGGAAAATACATTTTAAGGGGAGACTCTTGAGTAAGAAGTTTGCCTGACAGAAATGCCAGTACGACCATATCAGGACCTATTCCTCCAGACGGAAATGTTAACGGTGACACCAAAAACCACACACGCGTGACGACACAAACAGGTTCAACACAGACACAGTTATGAGGAAATATGTACAGTATCTCCCTATAGTGAGGCAGCTATAGAATTCTTAGGCTATAAGTCGTTTCCTACATTAATGAGGACACAGCCAAATCATGTAGGTTTGTTAGAAGTTGCTAGTCTGAACATTATAAACACATGAAAGGCTCCAGACAGCTCACAGTTAGGGTCGTTCAGTTGCCACGGCAATGCCCTTTCCGAAGCGAGGATCTGTTTCAGGTTCTTCCAGGTTCTGTTCTTCTTGCCAGCTACCGCGCCACCGTGGCCAGAGTGCTTGAGTTAAAGACGTAGATCAGAAGAAACAAAACTCAGTGGAGGCTACCATTTCAGAATCTGAATCATGCTCATTCATAACTGTAACACAGCCCTCATTCTGTCAGCTCTCTTGTGCCCCAAGGGCTGTTTTTTTAATTTTTAAGTATGACACTGTACACTTTAATCTTACTTATAAAAACACAACTTTTGGATTATCAAAACCCATGAGTTAGTTGGTGATAGAATAGAAATAAAAGGTGGTTTGTTTGTTTTAACATGCTTATAGAAAATCACATCCTTTGTTAGGACTAACTTTATAGAATTCACTCATGAATTTCCCATTACTTTAAAAGAAATGCATTACAAAATTAGATTTAAACTCATGACTACATCTCTAAACTCCCTTCTGAGGGCAGGTCACTGCCTCATAAATTACTGGAGATCCTGGAAAACCCAAGTAAGCCTCCCATCATGGCATGGCAAACCTTCTGGAAATTTCTTTTTTGTTGTCATTCTATAAAAATGACAAAGTAAAATGGAAAAGAATAACAAAGTCTGTTGCCGGCACTGGTAATATTGTATTTTCAAAACTAATTAATGAAAAACTTCTAATGATGTAATATGAGTCTCTATAATAATATAATTATTATATCCTTTAAGAATGAAAAGAAGAGTAGCCTATATCTACTTTAGAGCAACATAAGTTAGATTTACTTATGCTAAGGAGGAGCACTCCTCCTTCAGTTAATTATTTTAAGCCTCACCTAAAACTTCTGTAAAACCAATGAAAAGGGATGGTGAAGAATCATGGAAATGACCCACCCTCAAAATAGTATCTTTAACCAGTTCCACAAAAGACACCCAAATCCTTGGGAACCAGCACACTGGGAGATCAGTGGGAAGGGCCCTCCTTCTGCCCCCACCCATCTTCTAGCAGCCTCCTTACCACAAAGTTTGGATCCTTAAATGGCAATGGCTTGGCAGCTTTTTCCATAGGTCCTGTACTATAATCAGAGGGCACCATTTTATTCTCACTCATGGCTTCCATGCTGATACCCTTAAAATATAATAAGGATAGTCTGAGGTCAGGTTCTTCTAGGTGAGTTCCCTAACTCGGCTCCCAGCAAGACACAAGATGATACCACAGGACATGTGAAGAAAGACAGTGTCCCAGAGCCCTAGCAGGTGGCCTGTACCAGAGAAGGCCATTCCAGACTAGGAGCAGCCCCTGTTGTGCAGAAGCCACAGCAGAGACAGCCAGGACCCCAGTTCCTGGTTCCCTCAATGTGCCAAGCATTAGAGATGGGTGTCCTACCTGAGCCAGCTCATTTAACTCAGACAACTGCTCTTATCCCCAGTTTCCGGAAGAGAAAATAGAGGCTCAGGGGTATGGCTTCAAGGCCACACAGTGATTGCCTCTGGATTCAAACCTGCTGATCTTTCTTGTCAAACTGTGTCTCAAAACATTGAGACAAAAAACGCTCCAGCCCTTGTAAGGGTGTCGTCAGCCAGAAAACCCAGGCTACAGCTCTTATGTTTAAGGGGAGCAGCAGGATAGAAGCATTCGGAGGAAGGAACAGAGAGAGGGAGAGGAGGCTGAATGTCCACAGGTCAGCTGGCTAGAGCCAGAGCATCCTGACAAGCAGGCTAAATACTTTAAAACAAAAAACATTTTATTTTTATTTTTTAATGTTTATTTATTTTTGAGAGGGAGAAAGAGAGCTGTCAGCTATGTGCTGACAGCAGACAGCAGCGATGCAGTACTCGAACCCACAAACTGTGAGATCATGACCTGAGCCGAAACCCAGAGTCTGACGCCTAACCAACTGGGTTACCCAGGCATCCCAAACAAAAAACCTTTTAAGTCAACCATCACCTAGAAAAAAAACAAGCCAAACTAAGAACCACTTCTGATTTTTAATGTGATTTCCAGACTACCATATTGGTTTTTTTTTTAATGATACATAATTTACATACAATGAAATGCACAGATCTTAAATGTAGGTTTCAGGAGTTTTGCCAAATATTTACACTTGTTTCATCTATGTCCCTATCAAGATATAGAACATTTGTATCATCCCAGAAAGTTCCCTCAGGCCTCTTCCTAGTCAATACCTTCCACCCTCAGGTGGTATCTCCCAGAGATGGGATCTGACAGCAGGTACTCTTGTGTTGGCTTCCTTAGTTCAGCACAGAGCATTTGAGACCTGCAGTGTTGCTGCAGAGCTCAGTAATCTGTTTCCCTGTATTTGTGGCCACTCAGCAGAGGAACGCCACCACAATTTGTTTGTCTACTCTCTGCTGATGAACATTTGGGGCAGTTTTAGTCTTTGGCTATTATAAATAACGCTGCTGTGAACATTCTGTACCAACCTTTGTGCGGACCTGTGTTTTCACTTCTCTTGGGTAAATACCTAGGAGCAGAATGGTTGGGTAATAGGGAAACTGCCAACTCATTTTCCTAAATGGCTGCCCTCTTTTACACTCCCAGCAGCAGTGTAGGAGAGTGCTGGTTGTGTGTGTGTGTAAATTCCATCACCACTGCCCCCACCCCCGCAGGGACATCTATGTGGGGGCCACGGGGCCACCTGCTCTGCTGCAGTGGTTCTCCGAACAGTCTCCTCTCAAAGACCATCCCAGACTCTCTGCCAAGGTCTCTGCATGTGGGCCTGTGCTCCTCCTCTGTCCATACCACCTCTTTCGTCAGGCATGCCCCTCAACTCATTCCCCCTTCACGATCTTTCCTAACTCTTCTCTATTCCAAAGCCCAGCTCGGTGTCAACTCTGTAGGAGCTAAGAGGCCTCCAACTTCTCAACCTTTTCCCACCATCCGTAGCCACGAATGTTCTATCTCTTCTCTCTCCCTCCCTGTCCCATGAGTCCTTCCCCCGGCCCTCAGCCTGTATCTGCACCATCCTCAGCTCTCGGCCTGAGGACGGCCCCTGTGGTGCACACCTTGCCCACTCCCTTCTCTCCAGCACAGCACTGACACACTCTTAAATGCAAGCCCGATGTGACTCCGCAATTTACAGCGGGCCAGTGGGCCCCACTGACCTTCAGATTAGAAACACACCCTGGCCTCCTCTCCTGCCTCAGCGTTCACTCCCCATCTTCCTGTATAATTTTGTATTTTCTGGTACAAAATCCATTGAGTCATTTTCTATATGGCACAGTTTCCAATTTTCCCGTGCTCATTTGTGCTTTACTAAGATTATTTTCACTGGGATTACTCCATGTCAGTTTTAATTTTGTAACAAAGATTAGATTTAGCATTTTGTACATAACTTTTATTGCCCTTCTACTTTTTCCTTCATGGTCATGACATTTCTGCCAGGTACGTGTATCCTAGGAGACCCAAAGTGATGAGGAAAATTTGATTTTCCCATCACATTTAATCAATAATCAATGTTACCTTGTATAGGTTTAGCCAGTTGTCAATGTTATTTTGTGTTGACTATTTGTAAGACTAATATCTATTATAAATTAGATAAATGATGGATAGTTCGTGTTTATGTCTTAGTCAATGAAAAAACAGCAGTTTTATGAAACAGGGAACAACAGACCAGAAGAAGGAGAGACCAAGAGACAGGTGAGCAGACGAGAGACGAGACTCAGAGAGTGAGAAGGCAGAGCAGGGACACACCCTGCCTGCTTCACTGTATGGCTCAGTCTTCCGTCCCCTGCATCTAACCCAGTGCCTGGCACAGAGTAGGTTCCAAATAACAGCTAACTGATTACCTAGTTGGCTAGAGTTAAGGAACAAGACAGCACAGAGTAACTCAGTGCCAGCATCTGTATCTTAAGATGCACATGCTCAGGAGTTTATTGTAAGGAATCCTCTCTGGGGGGAATGCAGTGGCCGAACACAAGGAAACACAGGAAGGATGACTCAGAAATGACAGGGCCAGGTTACCTATGGGGCGTGGGGAACCAGGTGGAAAGGACAAGGAGATGGGAAGGGCAGACAGGAGTAAAACTTCTCTGAGTACAGCTTTGTGTAGAGTTTTGACCTTCTGAACCATGTTAAAGTTTCACATACTAAAAACAAAAAAATAATAATAATAATAATAAAACCAACAAGGATGGGCAGCAGGTAGGGAAAATGGACTACAAACGAAAACAAATCAACCTAACTGTATTTTGAATGACAAACATAACCACACTGAAGGGGAGGAAGGGAGAGAGAATTCCAGTGACCTCTGAACACAGTATTTTAGCAATATAACCTAAGGCTAAAGGCAAAAATGACCATAAACAATTGGTAGGTTTTTTTCTCACAAGGGTACAGGTTAAGAATTCCGAAACTACTATATACGTATTCTAAGAAGGAGGAAATGAGGAATGACGGAAAGCTAGAATGAAGCCTGTGCTACGGGGCTGAAATCAGAGGTTAGCAATGTGGACTCATGGTTTTAACACAGCGTAGATCGAGAAAGAGATACAGAGAGTAAGGGGGAGGAACACACACATACACAAACACACCAATAGTTGCTAACTCTCTCCACTGAGAGGGCTGGAAAACAACAGGCACACCTGTGTTCAGATCCTGGTTTCTGAAAGTTATTCTCCAAGAACTACTGATCCTTAAAAAAATAGCTGGTTCTAGGGCTGGGGCAGAAAAGTACAAGATGAGCCTGTGGTTCAAGAAAGTAAGAAAAGAGCTATATCAGTTTGCTAGGGCTGCCATAACAAAATGCCACAGATTGGGTGGGTTAAACAACAGAAATTTATTTCCTCACAGTCTGGAAACTACAAGTCCAGGGCAAGATGTCTGCAGGGTTCTCCTGAGGCTGCGCTCCTTGGCTTGTAGATGGCTGTCTTCTTGCTGTGTCCTCACATGGCCTTTCCTCTGTACACTCCCCTCCTTGGTGTCTCTTCCTCCCATAGGGACAATGGTCATAAGGGATTAGGGCTCCACCTTTGTGACTTCATTTAACCTTAGTTACCTCTGCGATGTCCCTATCTCCAAATACAGTTACATTCTGAGGTGTGCTAGGGTTAGGACTCCCTATAAATCTTGAAGGGAGGGGCACCTGAGTGGCTCAGTCAGTTAAGCATCTGACTTTTGATTTCAAAGAAGGTCATGATCTCACAGTTTTGTGAGTTCAAACCCCACATCGGGCTCTGCACTGACAGTACAGAGCCTACTTGAGACTATCCTCCTCTCTCTACCCCTCTCCTGCTTGTGCTGTCTCTGTCGCTCTCTCTTGCAAAAAAAAAAAAAAAAAATCTTAAAGGGACATAAATTCAGTCCATAACAGCACTCAAAAACTGATGGGGGTATATTAAAGGACACAGAAGCCAAGTTGAAGAGGTCCCCACTAGCTAAGGACACTTTGAGCAAAAAAACAAATAACACTGATCTAGAATATATAAAGAATTGTTATCACTCAACAACAAAAAGACAATTCCATCTTAAAATGGGTCAAGGATTTCAATAAACATTTCTTTGAAGAAGATCTACAAATGGTCAACATCATTGGTGATTAGGGAAATGTAAATCAAAACCACAATGAGATACCGCTTCACACTCACATGGCAACATACAGGATGGCCACAATCAAAGACATAACGTGCTGGCGAGGATGTGGAGACACTGTAACCCTCATATGCTGCTTATGAGAATGTAAAAGGGTATGGCCACTTCGAAACATAGTTTGGTATTTCCTCAAAATGTTGAAGAGGATTATCCTATGACCCAGTAATTCAACTACTAAGTGTATACCAAGAGAATTAAAAAAAAAAAAAAAAGTCTGTGCAAAAACGTGCATGTTCATAGAAGCATTTTTCATAATAGCCAAGAAGTGCAAACAACCTACCTGTCCATCAATGGAGTGTTATTCAACCATAGAAGGGAATGAAGTACTGATATATCCTACACCACGGATAAGCCTTGAAAATATTATGGTAACTGAAAGAAACACACACAAAAGGCTGCATATCGTATGATTCCATTTACGTGAAGGGACTAAGATCAGAGATGGTCAGGGGCTGGGAGGATGGGGGAATGGGGAGAGACAGCTAAGAGGAAGAGGGTTTCTTTTCAGGGTCATGGAAATATTCTAAAATTAGATGGTGGCACAACTCAGTGAATATCCTATAAACCACTGACGAGTACACTTAAGAGGGTGACTTTTATGGTATGTGGATTATAACTCAATAAAGCAGTTAACAAATAAACATGGATGAATGAGTAAAGCTAGTCTCAAAAAAAAAAAAAAAAAAAAAGCTAGTCTCAAAGTATCTCCCCACAGGATACCTTAATACAAACAGTGGAGAAACCCTGCAGACACCATCTAAGTGCTCCAAGCTAACACTGTCAGTAACAGAACATGTGGCCATCGTGTACCAGGATGTGATGCACTGAGAAGGGGACAGTGTCACTTCTGTACTCCTGCCAAAAATGTATTACGCATATCTAATCACGAGGAAATATCAGACAAGCCCAAACTGAGGAATACGCTATAAAATAAGTGACCAGTACGCATCAACAGTGTCAGGTCGTGAAAGATAAAGACCGAAGAACTGCTCTACATAAAAGGAGGCTAACAACATATGACAACTAAACACAATGTGTGATCCTAGACCGGACCCTGGACCAGATCAAAGACAAGCGTACGTTCTATGTATCCGTGTCAGTGTTGCTTCATTGTGAATGCCCTAAATTGGATGGCTGTACTATTGTTATGTGTCGGAGAATGCCTTTGGTTTCAGGACATCCACACTGAAATATTTAGAGCAGTAAAACAAAACAAAACAAAACAGGGGTACCTGGGTGGCTCAGTCGGTTACACATCCGACTCTTGATTTCAGCTCAGGTCATATCTCACAGCTCGTGAGTTCGAGCCCTGCATGGGGCTCTGCACTGACAGCTCAGAGTCTGCTTGGAATTTTCTCTTTCCCTCTCTCTCCGCACTTCCCCCACTTGCACTGCCCAAGCGCACACTCTCTCTGTCTCAAAATAAATGAATAAATATTAAAAATAATAATAATAAATAAAATTTTTAAAAAGTACAGTGGCCAAGAGAGATCTCTCCCCTGGGGTACAGCCAGCTGCTAACCTGACGGCGAATGAGCCAGAGGCTCCACGGACCTCGAGAGGAAGCTATAGCTGGCATGCAGGTCAGGAAGAGTGACAGTCACCTGCTCTTTCAAAAGGCAAAGGAGGAAGCCTAGCCCACTGGCTGGAAGACACATGAGATGAACAGGTCTAAGAAAACCCACTGCTGTCAGAAGAAGCAAAGGGGTCCTTTTCTCAAGAAGCTTAGAACCAGGGTGGCTACGGGACTACTCCATGAGGAGCAGGCTGATGGGGATGGACTTTCAGGAGGCTGGGCCTACAGGATGGCCTAAAGTACGTGAGAGACAGGAAAACAGCCCCAAGAACCATGCAGGGAGCATCACATCAAAACAGAAAAGCATACTGTTGGGGTTTTTCATTAAGAAAATGACTACTTATGTAATGTCTCCACCTGGGAGAGAATAAACAAACGGAGCTGCTAAAGCAGCAAGGAGAGATCCCAGAGGGACATGGAAAAGCAGGCCCCAAGCGCACCCAATGATTACAGAACCATCCACAGAACACGCTCAGCTGGTAGCCACCAGCCTCAAGCTATAGCCTTAAGGCTTTCCTCCCCTGCAGGAACTGCAGAAAGACGGCATCTCTCCCTTTCTCTGCCCTCTTTCCTGATTCCTAGTGGAATCAGGTGCTGTGTGCACAGAGAAATCCTGGGAATACGGGGCGCTCTTTGATGCAGGCTGTTCCCAGGCCCCAGGGAGAGACGGGAACGCTGGCGGGCAGAGAGGCCTCGCTGAGATTGGGGAGGCCACCGAGAAAAGCAGGTACCTCAGCAAGTGTGTGCGGGTGGGAAGGTCTGGGAGCTCTGCCAGGGGAGCGGAGGCACCGTCAGACAGGTGCATCTGCTTGGGGGGGGAAAGGTGGGCGAGACGCCAGAAGTCTGCATCGCTGCCGTTCCAGGCGGCACCACAGAGAAGGGGCAACAAGGGAATGGAGGTGCTGTGCTCAGGCCCTGATTTTCAAAGCGGACCCCACCTGCTCATTTGGTCCCTCCATCCTCTGTCCTTCCCTTGTCAGCAGGGCCAGTGAGGAGCCAGGCTGAGGAAGGCGCAGAGGAAGGAAGCCATCCCAGCGAGACCCGAGCCACATGGCTCCAGAGCTGCCTCCTGCCTGGCAAACTCATGGCTCTCCTCCCTCTCACACCAGGCTCCAAGAGAACACCCCCACTCCGGGCCCACAACTGGGTGTTCTGCCCTTCTCTCCTCCCTCACCCCAACCTCCCCGGGACTGCGCCCTCATTCTTCCCTCCCCAGGGCTTCAGCCATGCCCAGAGCCTGGTGCCTATTAGTGACGCGATCAGAGGGAGCAGCCTGCAGTCAAAGGGAGGATCAAGTCTGTGAGGCTGGAACACAATCAAATAACATTTTGAGTGATGTGCAGTTTCCACATTACTGAACCACGTTAACACCAAGAGACTTCATGAGATGAACCGTCCCATCCCTGAGACGTGAACACCCTACGAAGAAGAAAGAAGTAATGCTTAGCACTCAGGGCTGCCCCTCTGTGCAGCTCGAGAAGAGCTGACCTAAGGCCCAGGGAGGAGATACCTGGCCGTACCAAGGCAGCACAGGCCTGCAGTCCGTAAGGCCTCGGCTCGCCCAATAACAGCTACATCTCTCTGGAGGGCAGCCTGCATAACTGACCCAGACTTCAGGATAACGTGGTCACAAAGAAGAGAGACAAATGCCCTTTGTCTTATCACTGAACACCCAAGTCCTCAGTTACATCCATCTAACAGTATTCTAGAATCAAATTGCTGAGCCTAAACCAAAACTATAGCGTTGTGGTAGGGTTACTGAAAATAGCTCAAGTGTGAGAAGGAAGCTAACTATTCAATCAAGTCGATTAAATAAGAGCACTCAATCCCTTGAGAAGTCTGTCAACACAGAGAGATTCATGAAATAACGCTAAGTGAAAGCAGGGTCCACAATGTCATACATCAAGGACAATGATGAAAAACTGTATCTCCACGTAGAAAACACAAGCTGTCGGGGAAGAAGTGGGTGACTTTTTATGTCCACTTTAAAAATAGAAAAAAGGAACTTCTAAATCTAACATTATCATGATTTTCTTTTAAAGTCGGGGTAGAATGATTACTTTTTGGACGAACAAATCAGTCTAGCATTCTCTGGTGCCTCCAATTACAGAAGAGTCTATGATCAACTGCACTCTGCATAATAATAACCTTCTCAAGGAGCAACTGCTGCTGCTTAACATATTTAGTTAGATGTTGTGTTCACTGCTTAACCATCACATATCAGTCTATTGTGTAACACTCAGGCGACAGGACGATTAGGTTTCTCTGTAGATTCTACCAACTTCAATATGCATCTGGAAAGTCTACAATGCCGTATACTGATCTAATCAAACCCCCCCCCCCAAAAGCATTTCTCTGTACCATGGATTTGGTTCTATCAAATATTTAATTCTATCTTCCAAGGTAGAAGAGTGATAAGAGTGATATCAAGAGAGGCAGTAAAGAAAAGAGAATGTGGACTCTGGACAATCCACCTGGGTTCCAATCCTGACTACTGTGTGTAGTTTGTGTGATCTCGGGAAAGTTACTCAATCTCTCTCTCTCTCTCTCTCTCTGATCCTGTCTTTTCATCTGGAGAATAACAATTCACAGAGGTTTATTTTAACAATTAAATGAGGTAGGGGACCTGGCTGGCTCAGGCAGTGGAGCATGCGACTCTTGACCTTGGGGTAGGAAGTTCAAGCCCCAAGTTAGGTGTAGAGATAATTTAAAAAATAAAATCTTAAAAATAATAATAATAATTAGGGGCGCTGGGTGGCTCAAGCGTCCGACTCCTGATTTCAGCTCAGGTCATGATCTCGAGGTTTGTGGGTTGGAGCACTGCATCGAGCTCTACACTAACAGTGTAGAGCCTGCTTGGAATTCTCTCTCCCTCTCTCTCCCTCTCTCCCTCCCTTCTCTCTCTCTCTCTCTCTCTCCCCCTCCCCAACTCGTGCTTGCTCTCTCTCAAAATAAATAAACTTAAATAATAATAATAATAATAATTAAATAAGATAGTACTTAGAAAGTGCTTAGCACACATTGCCTGGGATACAGTAAATCTCAATAGATACTAATTATTATTATTTATAATGATTTCTTTCACTTTAGCAAGTGTATCTGTTCGCCAACCTAAGTTAACACTAATCATTTTCAATGTATCATAACCAGAGTGAAAGGGAAATAGCACTTTCCAGATTATGGCATTATTCATCAACACCCGTATTTTACACGGAAAATACAAATCCAGTTGTACAATTTGTACAATTTAGCAAGCACAAACAGTAATTTCTGCTGAATTAAAGATTCACTTTGATGAAATAATGAAATTATTTTAGTACTATTAAACTATTTAATACTATTTCCTAGGACTGACATAAAGGAATTTCTATAAATGCTTTGCTCAGAATATCAAAAATATCCTTGGGACACTTGGGTAGGTTAAGTGTCCAACTTTGGCTCAGATCATGATCTCACAGTTCACAAGTTCAAGCCCTGCATGGGGCTCTGTGCTGACAGCTCAGAGCCTAGAGCCTGCTTTGGATTCTGTCTCCCTCTCTCTCTGCCCCTCCCCCCCCCCACTCTTTCTCTGTCTTTGTCTCTTTCAAAAAATAAAAATAAACAAAAACATTAAAACATATTCTGTTCAACTCCTGAAGACTTCCAAACATAAAGCCTTTTAAACTTCATCTATGTACACAATTTTACTTGAGAAACAGCATGCACATTCTAGAAAGTAAAACCCACCTTAAGAATCCACAATATCAAGTTATTTTAACCAATTTCAAAAAGCATTCTAATGTCATATATAAATGTCCCTTGTATGGGGGGGATTTTTATATCCCATGAAAGTTTTACAGACACTGCTTTTTTGTAAGAAACAAACTAGCTGAAACTATTGAATTTAGGAAATTTAGATACTGAAAGATCTGTAAAGTCCCTTTTAACTCAAGAAATACAATTGTTTATATAAAAAGCACTCATTTCCCGGGGCGCCTGGGTGGCGCAGTCGGTTAAGCGTCCGACTTCAGCCAGGTCACGATCTCGCGGTCCGTGAGTTCGAGCCCCGCGTCGGGCTCTGGGCTGATGGCTCGGAGCCTGGAGCCTGTTTCCGACTCTGTGTCTCCCTCTCTCTCTGCCCCTCCCCCGTTCATGCTCTGTCTCTCTCTGTCCCAAAAATAAATAAAAAACGTTGGAAAAAAAAAATTAAAAAAAAAAAAAAAAAAAGCACTCATTTCCCACTGATAAAACCTTAAGCAATCTGATATGTGCGCACAGCTCCAGCCCTTGAAGGCCCTCCCCATTCAGACCCACCACCCCTCAGAATCCACCTCAAATCCCTCTGCCTCCCCACCTTTCCTTCTGTGACTACCGTCCCTGCATGAGTCCTCATCTTCCTGTCTCTCACCACCTTAGGGCACCAATACCATAGAATACCTATAACCAACTTTGGTACATGGTTAGAAATTACTGTATTTTCCTAATTGTTTCATAAATGTGACAGGTAGAATTGTTAAGAAGGCCCTTCAGATTCCTGGCTTCTAGTGTTCATACCCCTTCTACCAGTTATTCAAGCAAACACTAATATAGGTACCACTATGAAGGGGTTTTGCAGATAGAATTTAGGTCTCAAGTCAGCCAACCTCACACAAAGGAGACTATCCAGGTGGGCCTGCCCTAATGACATATATCCTTCAATCTGGGTTCAGAGCTCAGTGTCAAGAGAAGTCAGAAACATCTGTGTGTGACAGGGATTGGATGCAAGAGATTCTCCACAGCTGGCTTTGAAGATGGACAAGGCTGTGTGGCAAGGAATGAGACCAGCCCAGTCAACCCTTTGGTTTCAGCTTTGTGATACCCTGAGCAGAAAACCAAACGTCAGTCACATCGTACCAGGACTTCTGACCTACAACGAGATACCTGTACACAGTCACCAGAATGGCTAAAATTAAAGATGGATGATGCCAAGTATTGTTGAGAGCACAGAACAACTGGAACTCTTATTCTTTACTGGCAAGAATACACAATAGTGCAGCTACTTTGGGAAATGTCGTTTAACAGTTTCTGAGGTAAATGTGTGTCTAAATAGTGGATCCAGCAATTCCACTATTATCCATTTACCTAAGAGAAATGAAAACCTGTATTTGCACAGACTTCTATAGGAATGTTCAGAGCAGCTTATCCATAAAAGCCAATCAAATGTAAACTCAAATGTCCATCAGTTGTGGTATGTTGACACAATGTACCAGATACCTTGATACAGATAATATGAATGAATGAGTGACTCTCGAAAACAGTTTCACAGAGAAACTTAAACACAAAATAGTATGTTCTATATGATTCCATTTATATTCTGTTCAAAAAGCAAAGTCAATCTATGGTGAGAGATATCAGAACACTGGTTACCTGTGGCAGGGAGGGTATTGACTAGAAAGGGTCACTGGGGAATCTTCAGGGGCTCTTGGAAATTCCCTTGATCTGGCCACACAGATATATACATATATAAAAAGTCATTGATCTGTACTCTCAAGATTTGTGCATTTTACTGCATGTCAGTCCTATCTCAATAAAGTATTTAAAAAGGGCAGCTACAAAATGCAACGGGCACTTAACATCTCTAGAAAGTCGCTCTTGGTTCTTGGTGAATGATGCCACGCTATGTGCTGTAGAGGACAAAGGAACACACTCTATCTTTTCCCTCTTATTGCTTTAAATAAAAAAGCAGAAGCTAAGAAAAATACTAATCTAACCAAAATACTAATCTAACCAAAGCACTCCTCTGCAGAAAATCCTTTGCTGGAACTGTGGAACCTAGATTGCCCAGATACCGTGAAACCTGTGCCAGGCACTGTGCTCAGGGCTTTCCGACCATGACCTCATTGAATCCTTTGAACAACTCCATTGGGAAAGACCAAACCCACTTTGGGACGAAGAAACAGAGTCAACAAAGTACTTTTCTGAGGAGGAAGGAAGCCATTCTTGGTATTCCTACATGTAGGACATTCGGGCGCTTTGCACCTCACACACACTCGGTAAACGTCCAAAGAAAGGACGAAGGTGACACACGTTGACTGAAAGAGCAAAGTCCTTAATCTCCATCTAAATGCGACCTCGACGAAGGGACGATCATGCTACTAAGTCGGTATTAACCCCACCCTCCTGCTCTCAAGGACAACGCAATGCAGTTGGTGCTTGAACCAAATCCCACTTGTCCACACTAGGGAAAAAAATGTTTTATTTGCACCGCAAATGAGATCCGCATCCACCGGAGGCAAGACAGCAAGGTCCCGCACCTTCGCCGGGCCATCAGCGCCTGGCCGCCCGCGCCCTCGCTCGGCCCCGCCCTGCGCACGCGCCTTCGCTCCGCCCCCCACGGCCCCGCGCACGCGCAAACTAGGCGAGCCACAGCATACCTGCGTAAAGCCGGCGCCAGCCACTTTTTTCTTCTTACTGGCGCTGTAACCCCCAGCGCTGCTGCCGTTGTGGGAAGGACTAGCTGGCCTCTTCTTGCTGTTCCGGGCTATCCCCGGAGTGGAAGTGGTGGCCACAATTGGAATTTGAGCCGCCATCCCTACCGAGTCTTCCTCCACCCCCACCCCCCACCTTCTCTGTGTGGGCTTTGGAACTTCCGGCTCGCTGTTACTTCCGCCTTCATGTGTGAAAATCTGGCCTGGATTCCCAGCGCGTTCGCGGACTTCTTTCGGCCAAATCTAAAAGGCGGAGGTCGGAGCAGTCCCTTCCGTGGGGGCTGGATGGTGTCAGCCAGGCGGTGTGCTGCTACTCAGGCGCTCTGAACCTGGGCACGTGCTTGGAAATCCGCAGTGACTGAGGAACAGAAGATCTCCATCTTTTTTCAAACACTGGGTTGTTCTATTAATAACCGTGTTGCCTTTTCTCACGTTGTCAGAAGAATAATTAATAATTGATAATAATAATAACATTAATATCTGAGAGTAGAGGTAGGGTTGTTCTGAGTGGACTGAACAGACTGAACAGTGGTGCTGGCATTCCCCTTGGTCTCTGCCTTCTCGTGTGGAAGAAATTTGTGTATATTCACTGGGTGTCCAAATGGACTGGAAGGGTAGAGTGGTTTTTAACCTTTTAGGACCCCCAGATCCCTTTGAGAATGTAAGTCCCTTCCCTACCCCCACCAAATGTATACAGGTGTATACAGAATTTTACGGGTGGATTTCAGGGAATTCACAGATCTGCTAAAACCTAATTATGAATTTCAACCCCCTCTCCCCCGTTATTTGCCATGTACTATATGGGTTGTAAGGAGTTGGTTAAACCATGTCTTTTTTGGCTCCTACTAGAATGTAAGTTCTATGAGGTGAAGGCTAGTTATCTTTTATTCACTTACCTTTCCTGGGTCATACTGCCTTGCAAGTCGTTGGTACAAATTTTGTTTTTAATGAAGTAATTCATAAATGAACAAATGCCCTGCAGTAACTAGTTGAAGCTACCGTGTTCTAAAACAGGAAATGTACATGTATGAATCTGGGTATTTGAAGGAAATAGGCTGCAGAACAAGGTAGATTTAAGAGAGAACAGTTAGGGAAACTAGCTATAATGTTACTGACATCTTTTCTCCTTTGGAGAAAGGAATGCCCTACTGGTGTTAAAATGTTCTCTCCCGTGCCCCAGTTGCTACCCTATTGTCCTCTAAATCTAGTCTTCCTTATTCTTTTTTTTTTTTAATTTTTTTTTTAAACGTTTATTTATTTTTGAGACAGAGAGAGACAGAGCATGAATGGGGGAGGGTCACAGAGAGAGGGAGACACAGAATCTGAAACGGGCTCCAGACTCTGAGCTGTCAGCACAGAGCCCGATGCGGGGCTTGAACCCACAGACCGTGAGATCATGACCTGAGCCGAAGTCAGACACTTAACCGACTGAGCCACCCAGGCGCCCCTTCCTTATTCTTTATCTCAGTGACTGACCCCTCCAACCAGTCACCAAAGCCAGAAACTAGGTGTTGACCCAAGGCCCCTCTCTCTACTGTCCCACCCCCTCAGCTCACTTCTTTCCTTTACTCCTACCCTGATGACTCCATCCCCCTTCATCTGGGTCCCTGCAACAGCCTCCTGATGGAAGTTTGGGCTTCCATCTTTTCCTAATCCTCCCTGACTCCAAGCCTTCCTTCACACCGGCTGCCAGAATGGGCTATCTGAATCATAACTCTAATCATGCCATTGATTTCTTGTATTCTTCAAGGGCCTTTTACCTACAGGAGGAAATCCAAAGAATTTTTGCCTTGGTATATAACTGGGCTCTGCCCCCCTTCTCTTGCCTAGTTCCAAACACTTAATTCCCTGTGCTCCATCCAGGGACTAACTCTATTTCCTAAACTGGAGGTTGTTCTAACTCATCATACTTTCGCTTTCATTTCTTCCTCTCCTAGGAATGCTTAGTTCTTTGCCTCCGTTCAGATGCTACTTCCAGCAAAAAGCTTTCTGCCATCTAGTGCACCCTCCTTCCCCTTCTCCTCCCCTTTCCTCACCCCTGCACACCCTTCTCTGAGGGCTTTGACCACTGCAGACTCTGTTGGGCTCCTTCGTATAATCCCTTGGTAAATGTTTATTGAGTTCAAATACCAATCTGTACTTTTAAGGAGTCAGGCAAGTGGATGCATTGCCATCTGTCTTCCCGTGGTGAATTCGGTCCTGATCTTGGCTGAGCCCTTCTTCCTGAAACCCTTCCCTGGGGATCTGGAACACACCATCCTTTTATTCTCCTCTTTCTTAACTACTTGTCCTCTCTCTTACAGTTATCATCCTCTACCAAATGGTTTCTAGTCCTACCACCTGTTTTTCCCAGTGCAGGTCATATAGTGCTATTCCCCCAAACAGATACATATATTTAAAGTTCTCCAGGTGATTCTAATAATGAGCCACGATCTCCCTGCTCGCTCCTGAGACACTCAGTGTTCTTGATGCTTGGTCAAAGTCTCTCTGTCCTCCTCAGTCTGGGCTTACCCCAGCCCTTTCTCCAACTCATCAAGCCTCAGGTACCATCCAAATATAGACCACTTTCAGATTTGCTTCTGCTACGTAGATCTTTCTCCAAAGATGCATAGCCAGATATAAAATTCCCCACCCAGATATAAACTCAAGATGCTTACAGGATCTCACACTTAGTATAGCAAAAACAGAATTTATCATCCTCCTTGATCCTCTAAAATATGTTCTTCTTCAGTCTTTCCTATCAGTAAATGCCACATTATCTACCAGTTGTTCAAACGAAAAACCAGGTAGACACCTTTGACTCCTCTCCTTCATCCACCTTCACACCATAATCCTACACCAACCACCATCTCTCTCTCAGACTCCCACATCACCTTATTTGTCTCCCTGCTTCCACCTTTGGTCCCTCCAAACCAGTCACCATTTGGGGTTCCAGGTGGTCTCTTTGACAATACAGATGTGCATCTTTGGATCACACCCTCTACTTGAATCCCTTCAGTGGCTTCTTATGTTTCATACAATGAAGTTCAGTGTCCCTAACATGGTTTCAGAGTCCTTCAGAGACCCTCCCATCCATGTCTCCAGCCTTGCCTCTTGCCCAGGTCTCCACATTTCCATTCAGTTTTCCCTTCTGTCCATTAACACTGACCAGCTGGCTCCCTCCTCCCTTGGGCCTTGACATATACAGCACCTGCTTATGCTTGGGAGCAGCTCTTCTCCTAGCCATCCTCTGGTCACATTTACTCCCACCCACCCTTCATATTTTTTTTCAGCCTCCTGTATCCCTGTGGTCTAGTTAAAACGTCTTGTTCCATGTTTCTACCAGTCTCGGTCATGTAGGACCTGTTGATTGTGTGTTTTATGCCAAGCCCTGAGGATGGAGACAAGGATAGAGATAGGAGAGAGACCTTATATTTGTCTTCTCAGCTGCATATAAACTCATTTGAGCGGCAGAGCACCAACAGATAACAGCAAGGAGAGTGAGTGGAAGGTGGGAGGATGTCCACTCCAGGGAGCAGGAGCTTTGGGCTGGGGAGAAACCTCTCCTATGTCCACCTGGGCAGCACCCAGCACTGCAGTGTTAGCACATGTAGAGACTGTATGCATCTGCTGCGCGTATAACTCGCGCTCCCATGCCTACTGCTAAAGATAAATTTACACCGATGACCCATGACCTGCTAGCTTGCGTGTTGAGGCGGGGCCTTTCCCAAGTCCCCTCCCTAGTTATTCCTGAGAAGTTGTGGGGCACGTCTCATCTCTGCTGCAATATGAGCCCTCATGTATTTCCTCTCCAGCATCCTTGCTGGGACCTGCCGCTCCTGTGTCCTTCACCAGTGCTACACTTCCTTCGGCAAAAGCTGCTGGAGCCCCGACCGGAGCGTTGATGCCCTCATTGGGGCCTGGCAGAGAAGCAGCCTCAGCCAGAGTCTTGATCCCAGTTAATACTTAATGATTCAAAATGCATAATATACTTGTTAAGCTATCCCGTTTCGTTTGATGCACCCATGTTACCATCTCGAAAAATCTCAGGAAACACAATGGATATCTGGAATCACACTACTGGACAGAAGACTCACTGCCCATCTTCTCTTGGGAACTTGTGTGAAGTGTGATGGTCACTGCTCACTGCTCCAGTTGATGCGGGGACTCCTTGGTGATGTGATGAAACCTTGAAGCTACAGTCAAGACCCTCAACTTCCCCAAGGTACAGCCACCACAACAGGCAGTAGAGTGTGCAGTGCATTTCTGAACTGTGGGGATGTGTGGCCCCAGAGAAACCCACTGCCATGAGAAGGTGCTGGAGCCCCTCGGAGGTCACTGTCGTCCTCTCCAGAGTGTGAGAGCAGGGTTCACGTGGACTGGGTGGGAGGTGAACTTCTCCCTGTTGTTCCATCTATCAGGAGCCTTCTCTAATCTCTGTTTCCACTCTTTAAGCCAAGAGAGATGTCAGATAAGGAGGCATTCACAGCAACTGGTTTCCTCCATCACAGATCTTACTACACAGTGTGGTAAATGCCTGTGGGTTGTACCACATTCGGGCAGAGACAGTTTCTTCTTCGTCACTGTTTTGCAAGCACTGCAGACCCGCGGGGATGATCTGCTGAGTGCCTCATTATTTAAACAATCATTGTGTAGAAGGAGAGAGCCAGGCAATGGGGGCTGAGAGGGAGGGAGCTTTGTTCACACAGTTGTTTGCTTATTTTTCCCCTGACAGATGCATGGAAAGCAGGAAAAAATGTGATTGAAAATAAGCCTGACCCTAACCTTTGCAGGGTCCAGGGCAAGAATACACATGAAAGCCTCCATACCATATGTCTTGAGATTTAAATGTACAAATCAAGTACTATACTGTAAAACAAAATACATTCAACCCTCTATCTTGGCAAACATGCCTTCATAACTCAGAAGGCCAGAGTTGGATTTAGTATTCTCAGATCCCTTAGAGTTCTGCCCCAGACATGGTAGCCTGGGGAGAGCCTTTAACCTGCTCCTTTTCACCCCTTGCTGCACTGGGCATTGTGAGGCAAAATGTGCACACATGTGGAAACCCAAATACTCAACTTCATCTGTCTTCTGCCCTACCTCATGAACAACTTCCTCCTTACCATGCCTCCGGCTGGGGGTCTATACTTGGACCTGGGGGAAAGGCCCACAGGGCCATCTGGACAGGAGATTCTGGGGTCCCCAGTACCCAGAGCATGTGCTACAAGAGAGGTGGCATGGACCCAGGTGGACACATATCCCTGTCTCCATAGACTCCTTGTTCAGTGCAGAAGACCCTGACCACAAGTGTGGTCCAAGGGACTCCCCTATTACTGAGGTCCTACTCCTAAGAAGGCATCAGATAATGAGCATGAGTGAGGTGAAGAGGGCTTCAGCTTCCCCTGAAGCTGAAGGGGGGAGGAACAGGGAAAGGCAGGTGAGGTAGAGATACAGTTTTGGATTAAGTAGCAGGAAGTTATTGTGATTTCCATCTCTTAGGCTGGGTTTTCTCAGTGAAGGGAAGGTAGTGTCACCTTCTAGGTGAAGTGACAACTCTTACGAAACTTTGGAAAAGCCAGTGTTTAACAGTATCATGAGAAAGGGCTGAGAAGGAACCTGCAAGAAACTTCCAGGCAGTGCCAAAGGCCTGCCACAGCTGCCCACATACACTTGGGCAGGTAGGGTACAGCCCAACTCCACAATGCACTTTTTATGTCACCCCCGTGTGAATGGCAAGCCCTCGAGTCAGGTTTGGTGCCTCTTGCACAGCCACACCTGGTGGACGGAGGCTCAAGCCATCTCCCTTGAAGTTTGACCTCAGCAGTTAATATCGCTGTGCAAAGTCTGAATGAGGGAAAATAGTTTGAACAGTGCTTATAGTGGCTGGAATTACTTCTTAAATCTACGCCTGTTATGTAAACACTAATTTAACATTACAAATATGGCCCCAAAAGGCTGACAAAGGTTTTCTTAAACAGTGGGGTGCTTACCTTTAATTCTGAGTCCCAGGATCATGCTCCCAGGATAGTATTTTCCTCATCCCTGTAACCAACCTTGGTGAACATTCCCCTCTCAGAGCTCTGGTCCCTCCCTCCTCTCTTACCAGAGGACCCACCCATTACTTAAAATGAATTATTATTTTACTCTGTGCATACCAGAGAGAAAGAAAATAATTATAATTACTATAATTCTCCCATCTCTGAGATTCCCTCCCTATTTTGCTCTCCCTAAACCTCAAATTTGCTAATCCCCACGCTGTAACAACACCTGCCTTCTTAAATTGTCTGCCTGCTTCTATCCGCACCCCCCCCCCCCAAAAAGCCCTGTAGCACATGGTTCCTAACTCTGGGCTATGTTGTTGATTTTTGTTTTTATTCGCATGTGACATTTTGTTTCCACTAGCTGTACTTGCACTTTGAGAAAGTACTGGAAAAAGTCAGTCCAAAACCTCTGGGGACAGTTGCTTGTGGAATAAAACAGAGATGGTATGGAAGCTCAGAGATGTTCATTTTCTAAGAAAGAAATCCTCATAAGACTCTGAGAAGCTGGGTCTTCTTCCAAGGCACCCTTCACTCTGCGTCCTCTGTGTCCTCACAAGACAGGGCAAGTGAATCAACCAGTCCAGCTCCTAGAGACTGCCTCAGCCCTGGGGACAGGGGGCAGGGCCAGAAGAGCCCATGGCCAGCCGAGTGAGGGAGACCTAATCTGAACAAAAGGATAGTGTCAGCCACCTTCTTCCCTGGGATACGGTTTAGTAGATACTGCAAATAATTTTTGTACATAAGCCCCCACTCCCTGCCTTGTCCGGGGAAACCAGGCTTGCTGATGAGGCTTCCACCTGCCATTGTTCCAAAGAGCAAGAAATGGAACACATGATTGTGCTCTCAGTGTTTTAGAAAACCGTTCATTCTATAAAGTCTCAAACTACTTAGGATGCACTATGACTGATCTCTGTCCTTCCTTTAACTCTCACTGGGACTTGGTCGGGTTGTGACCACGCCCAGCTGCCCTGCCCTCCATCCTGCTCTTGGAGGGCAGCCCCCCACCCCAGCCTGGCTTCGTTCCTACCTCAGCTCCTTTGAGCCCAATCCCTGGACCTGTGTACAGAGTGACTTCTGGCCTCTTGCCTTAGCAACCCCCTGAGACTCTTGTGGAGCTCTTTTCTGAAATGTTCTATTTGGTTCCACCTACTTGCAGGAAGAATCTGAACTTTTCACAAGGATTGGGAATTGTCAAAGAATTAAACGTCTAAACATTTGTACTTTGCTCTAACACAAGCAAGTTCTCATGAGTTATAACTGGTGGATAAGGCATTTTCCCTGTACTAAGTGGCCCCACACCAATATGCAGTTTGAGTTCTGGCCTTCTGATTTTCATTTCTGCCATTACAGAGTTGGTTTAGACATCTCTTCCAGCACATCCATATATTTGGAAGATTTTTTTTGTTTCTAATATGTTGTGGACTAAAGTGATGGATCCCCAAAGGTATGAGAAGTATGTCTAAAATTGGGGTGCCTGGATGGCTTAGTCAGTTAAGTATTCAACTTTGGCTCAGGTTGTGAAGTCATGGTTGGTGAGTTCTAGCCGCTCCATCGAGCTCTCTGCTGAGAATCCCAAGAGTCTGCTTGGGATTCTCTTTCTCCCTCTCTCTCTGCCCCTCCCCCACTCACACTTTTTTTTTCCTCTCTCTCAAAAATCAGTAAACATTTTTAAAAATCTATAAAAAAAGAAGTATGTCTAAAATCATTACAGATACCTGGGAATAAGGCCCTGGTGGGGCCAGAGTGGGCATCCATGGACCAAAGGCACATGCTTCAGTGTGTGGACTTTGGGAACTTCAGTTTGACTGATTAAGGACTTCATCTTTATGTGTTATAACTTTTTGGCCTCAGTTTCCTTATCTGTAAAATAAATTAACTGTCCTTGTTTACCTAAGTTTTCAGAGATTTTTAAAATATTTTATTAAAGCTTAACACACATACAAGAAAGTATAAGAATCATAAGTGTACAGTCAGATGAATTTTTACAAAGTAAACATATTAATAATCCAGGTCAAAAGACAGACCATGATTGGCACTTAAAAGCCCCTGTTTTATGCCCATGGCCAACCCCTTCTACTCCCCAAAAGTTACCACTGTTGTGGCTTCTAACACCAGAGATTCATCCTGAAGTTTTTGCAAATGCAATCATGCACATTGTATTTCTGTTGTGTCTCTCTTCTTTGGTGACATTCATTTTGTGTCCTATAGCAGTGGTCCGTTTTCAATGCTGTATAGTTTCCCATTGTGAGAATGTACCACATGTATTCACTCTGCTGCTGAACATCTAGGTTGTTCCCAGGGCCTTTTGGCTCTATTGAATTAAGTTTCCATGAACATTGTACATATTGGTGCACACATGTACACATCTCTGTTGGATTATACCAAGAATGGAATTTCTGGGTCATAGGATATGATATGGTTTAGTAGATACTGCAAATAATCTTTGTAACAATTTCCTTTCCCATGAGCAGCAAATGAGAATTCTAATTATTTCAAATTATCAAGGAATTTTTTTATTGAAAACTTTTCATAGTATAACTATGTTTGTCAAATAAATGCCCTTAGCAAAGGGAGAGGCAGTGGAGCATGGTAGCAATCATACTAAGTGAAATTCAGGTGAAGCATGCAGTCGTTCTGGACCTCGAAAGTCCTCATTTCTGAAGCAGTGCTGATTTTAACAGCACTTTCATCTGTAAAAGTCTTGGCTCATTTTATGAAATTCCATGAATTGAGATGGGACCTATACCATTTAAAAATGAATATATAATCTTTCATGGTGTTCATACACACGTACCCACATTGCTATTTTTATGAGAAATGCTTCGTTCATATACTTTCTGGCATCTTCCTGTGCCAGGTCCAGTACCAACTCTGGATGAATGCTAAACAAAAAACTTACACGTGTGTGCCGTAGACACACTGCTTCAAGTGAAGGGATTGAATTAGAGCAAGGACACTGTATGATGGAGAGAAATTTGCAAGAAGAGTTCTTGCCACAGAGTGGAGTTATTCCACTCAGGTAGTAAGGCTGAGCTGGCAGAACAGTCAAAATCCAGAAGGAACCAAGGACAAGGCAGTGCCTAGGTCACTGCAGGCAAGCCAGCTCACTGCTCAGTAGCACACACACCTATCTCCTCTATGGCTGGGCAAGGTAGGTAGCTACGGCCTCCTCTGCCAGCCTCCTGTCTGCAATGCCCTCCTGTGTCAAAATATGGGCTGGGGCCATTGCGGGGGATGAAGCCCGTAGTCTGTACTCAGGCCCTAGCAGCAAAGACTTGGAGAATGAGGATCTGGCATTTTCGGCTAGAGAGAAGGGGGTCCCACACCCTGGAAGGGGTTCAGATGTGGGGCCACTAGGCCTATGGTTACTGATGATAACAGGAGCTAAGGCAATTACCATCTGTTCATTCTTCCTGGATTTTTAAAAAAATTTTTTATTTAAAATAAAAATATAAATTTAAATTTATTAAAATTTATATAAAATTAAAAAAAATAAATTTGTTTATTTTTGAGACAATGTAAGAGACAGAGTGCAAACGGCCAAGGGGCAGGCAGAGGGAGACACAGAATCTGCAGCAGGCTCCAGGCTCTGAGCTGTCAGCACAGAGCCCAACGTGAGGCTCGAACTCACGAACTGAGAGATCATGACCTGAGCCGAAGTCAGACACTTAATCGACTGAGTCACTCAGGTGTCCCTCTTCCTGGATTTTGAAAACCACAATTAAAGAGTATCAAAACACTCTTTAATTCTTTGTTGTTTTTGTAGTTAAAGCTCCCAAGATCCACACCTTAGTCCAACTCCACCCCCCCCCACAAAGGGCACAAACTGGCAGATGTTTAGAAGTGACACAGCTTCTCAAAACCATGCGAGGGATTCAGGAGAACTGGGCAAACCAAGTGGTGGTTGGAACAAACCACTGCAGTTCCCCCATTGTCTCCAGCGCAAAGTTGAATAGAGGAATGAGAGCAGACTTCCTTGCCTATTCCTGACCATAGGGGGAGAGCATTGATCATCAACCATTCAAGTGTGATGTCAGCTGTGGGTTTTTCATGGATGCCATTTATCACATTGAGGAAGTTTCCTTCTGTTTTTACTTTGCTGAGAGTTTTTAGTCAGGAATAGAGAGGTTAGGTTTTTATCAAATGCTTGTTCTATGTCTATTAAGGCTATCACACAGTTTTTCTTTTTAGTCTGTTGATATGGATAACGATTGAGTGGGTTTTTTAAAATGTTTTTTTATTTATTTTGAGAGAGAGAAAGAGAGAGAGCATGAGCATATGGGAGAGGGGCAGAGAGAGAGGGAGAGAGAAACCCAAGCAGATTCTGCGCTGTCAGGCTCCAACTCACAAACCGTGAAATTGTGGCCTGAGCCAAAATCAAGAGTGGACAATTAACTGACCGAGCCACACTGGTTGAGTGGTTTTTGAATGTTAAATCAACCCTGAATTCTTGGGTTAAATTCCACTTGGTCATGATGTAATATCCTTTCAGTATATTGTTTGATTCAATTTGCTAAATGTTGTTAAGAATTTTTACATCTATGCTCATGAGAGATATTAGTCTGTAGTTTCTTTTCTTGTGTGCTTTCCTGGTTTTGGTATTAGGGTAATGCTGACCTCATAGATTGGGTTTAGAATATTCCCTTCACTTCAGTTTTCTGGAAGACCTTGTGTATTATTTCTTCCACAAATATTTTGATGAATTCACCAGGGAAGAAGCTATCTGTGGCTATTTGAAAGCTCCTTGGTTGTGATTTTTTTTTAAATTATAATCCAAGATATGTCAACAATTGCCAAGCCCAATTGCTATTATTAGCATCAACATCCTCATCAGTGGGAGATAGTGTCATTATTGTTAAGCATCCCCACTAGCTTCCAGGAAGAATGGAGCTGGCATCTGAATGATTCTCAGGTGGTACCTCATGGGCCTGAATTCACAAAGAGCTTCTTTCTCATGTGACCCAAATATTTCAGAAACCAATGGTTTTTGAGAATTAGTACTAACTATTCCAGACGGCTAAATGATGTTTTCAGATCCCAGACACTGACCCCTCGGCCCCCTCACTCAGAACCCTCAGTCAGCCCTGTGCTCAGTATATTTGGTTTGTACTCCTTCCTCTGTGCCCATGGTCCCACTGCCCCCACCCCCCAAATGGCATATTCTCTCTCTTGCAGTGCTCCCATTCTCTCCATCCTTCCAGGCCCAGCTGGCATCTTTCCCAAATTCCTTGAGAACCTGTCAACACCACACGGGCCTTTCTCTGAATTCTTGTCACACCAACAGCCAGAACTACACAATTAAGTCTTTTGTTAAATCCTGCCTTGTGTTATTTTCTCATCGATTCCTCCATATTGCTCTCTAACTAGATTATAAACTGCTTGTCTTATATTGCCTCAGAACACCTGATACGAGGTTGACTGATTTGAGGCTAGACATTGTAGCATATGGCATAAGAATTTCTAATTTCACAATGCCTGCTCATTCAACAACCACTCCCTTAGAAAACAAATACCAGGAAGAACATCTTCTCATGTACAGTTTTCTCTCATAAATCATTGCCTGTGTTACAGTTCAGATCTGCTTACCTGCTAAATGTTCCTTGGTTTTCCTGTTGGCAAGATAACTGAACTGATTTTTTAATAAAAACTCTAAATGCAATATGACAAAAGATAGTATCTCCTACACCTGAAGCATCTTTGCCTACATTTCATTACACTCTTCCATGAAGTGAAGAGAGAAAGTCTTCTGTTTACACGGTACAAGGCCCATCTTTCCAGCCCTGACACTGTCGTTCTTCATCTGTGCTTGGTCTCACTACTCACTCCTTGGGCCCCCATGATCTTGGCCTGGAAATCCACCAGGGTCCAATTCAGACACATTTTCAAGTGAATACTATTCACTTCCACTCTCAAGCAGAATTAAAGGTTTGAGGGTTATTTCTAAAACCATACCTTTATTTGCTTCATAACATTTTTAAATATTTTTTAAATGTTTTTATTTTTGAGAGAGAGAGAGAGCATGAGGGGCAGAGAGAGAAGGAGACACAGAATCCGAAGCAGGCTTCAGGCTCTGAACTGTCAGCACAGAGCCCGACGTGGGGCTAGAACTCACGAACCAGGAGATCATGACCTGGCCGAAGTCAGATGCTTAACCAACTGAGCCACCCAGGCACCCCTTATTTTAAAAAATCTTTAGAATTCATTAGTAAAATATATTTTCATTTCAAAAATAGTGAGTTGAGGGGTGCCTGGGTGGCTCAGCCGGTTAAGTGTCTGACACCTTGATTTTGAACTGTGAAATCAAACTCTCACCAACCGAGATTGAGTCCCACATTGGGCTCTGTGCTGATTGCACAGAGCCTGCTTGGGTCCCTCTCTCCTTCTCTCTCTGTCCTTCTTCTGCTCGCTCTCTCTCTCTGTCAAATAAATAAATAAGCTTAAAAAAAGTGAGTTGAAAGTCATTTCTATCATTGGAGAGTTGATCAGTATTTCAAAGGGCAGCGAGCATTTGTTCTAATGGCAAAACCCAACCTATCAGCAGTTGTTAAAATAAACACGCTTACCATCCAAACCCACAGTCTCAAAATATCATCTCCCTGTTTTCCACTTCCCCATTTTTCTGGCCCCTGTTTCTCCGTGTAGATAATCTTGTTGTCTCTTTGCATCTGCTCATGGTTCTGCTTTGGCCCAGGTCTCCTGGCTATTTGGTTTCTCTTCCCTTTCCTGTTTTTTCCCTGTTACCTTCTTTACCCTTTGGTTGTAGCCATAACTTGGGCTGGCTCAGCATTAGGTCACTGGAAGTCTTGGCCAACAGGTGTCAAAAGGGCAAGCAAGTCTCAGAAACTTTCCTAGTCACAGAGCCCCACCCTAGTGAGGCACTGAGGAAGACTCCATGTTTTCACTTCTTGCCCCCGAGAAAGCTGGCTCAACCATGTGCCTTCAAAGTTTCTCCTTCTTATCTAATATCTGCAGAACAACCATTAGCCTAAGTACTAGTACTAGTACTGAGTACTAGTCAGCAGTTGTCTTGACCTTCCCTCATCCTGAGTGTCAGAGGCACTTAGCTCACACACAGCCCCCTGCAGTGTGTACCCAGATCATAGGGCAGCTTAACTGACATGATGATGTGGATTTTATGTGATTATATTTTTGTTTCTATTACATTAAAAACTATTTGGGGATAAAATAACACTTTAGCCTTAGAAGTCCAATGTTACATTTTTATAACTCTTCCATTTACCATACATTTGGGTTTTAATTCTTCTTTAGATGTCATTTCCTTTCTATTTTACACACCTGAAGAGAGGTCATTGACTTCTCTATTCCAAAGATACCTATCTAAAATTGGAAAATCTTCCTCTCGCAAATGACCTTCCAGATCTATCTTCTGCGCTTCCTCCTGCTTTCTACCCGAGGGCTGACCCAGATGGACACACCAAATTCTCTTTCCTCCTCTGGGCTCAGGTGGGTTCAGCTGATGGGGAGCCTCAGCAGGAGGTGGGTCAGGAAGAGTGGGGTCAGGGGATTTATTCCACTAGCTCCCTCTGGGCAAGGTCACTTTGAGTAAGCTGTAGCTCTCAACCAGAGGATCCAGTTCTTCTCGAGGAAGCCATCTCTATACCTCTTCTCTTCTTCTTCCAGGTTTCCATAACAGTCCTGGGAGCCACACTTCTCCTCGTGATTTCCACACCTCTCTAAACTGTCCCTGTCTATTTCCTGCTGATAGACTTTGAAAAGTACGTGAGATCCCCATTTAGAACCGATGACAGACTGAAGAACTGCCACACCACTTTTGGGTGTAGGCTCCTTGAACCAATCTCGTAACAAAGGACAGCAAGTGGGGCATCTGGGTGGCTCATTCGGTTAACTGTCCGACTCTTGGTTTCTGCTCTGATCATGATTTCATGGTTAGTGAGTTCAAGCTCTGCGCGGGGCTCTGAGCTGACAGTATGGGGCCTGCTTGGGAATCTCTCTCCCTCTTTCTCTGTCCCTCCCCCACTCATGCCCTCTGTCTCTCACAACATAAACTTAAAAAAGCTACCCCCCCCCAAAAAAAAGAAAAGAAAAAGAAAAAGGAGACCAACTAGCTCAAAGGAGGCACAGTTGAAAACTCCTTTGATTTCCACTCAAGGCAGTTGTATCTCAAATATATCATTTAAATTCAATGATTCCATAATTATCATAAATCAGTATCCTATAACTGCAAATCCTGTATTGGAGTTGATTAAAGTATTTTTTCTGTTTCCTATTTTTTTTTTTGAGGTACAATTGCATATAACATTAGCTTTAAGCGTACAAAAAATGACTCGATATTTGGATGTAATATGAAATGGTTACTCCAATGAGTCTAGTTAACATCTGTCACCATGTATAGTTATAAAACTTTTTCTTGTGATAAGAACTTTTTTTTTAATGTTTTTATTTATTTTTGAGACAGAGAGAGACAGAGCATGAGTAGGGGAGGGGCAGAGAGGGAGGGAGACACAGAATCCAAAGCAGGCTCCAGGCCCTGAGCCGTCAGCACAGAGCCTGACACGGAGCTGTAACTCATGGACTGTGAGATCATGACCTGAGCTAAAGTGGGACGCTTAACCGACTGAGCCACCCAGGCACCCCAATTGTAATAAGAACTTTTACGATCTATTTTCTTAGCAATTGCAAACATGCAATACAGTATTATTAACTATAGTCATCATGTTGTACATTACATCCCCATGGCTTATTTTATAACTGGAACTTTGTATCTTTTGACCCCCTTTACCCATTTTGCCTATCTCCCACCCTCTGCTTCTGGCAACACTCATCTGTTCTCTGAATCCATAAGCTCAATTTTTTGGGTTTTGTTTTGTCTTGTTTTGTTTTTAGATTCAACAAGTGATATCATATGGTATTTGCTTTTCTCTGTCTGACTTATTTCACTTGGCATGATGTCTTCAAGGTCCATCCATGTTGATGAAAATGGCAGAATTTCCTTCTTTTATATGACTGAATAATATTCCTGTATGTGTGAGTGTATGTATGTGTGTGCATACACCACATTTACTTTTCCCATTAATCCATTGATAGGTGGATTGTTTCCATATGTAGACTATTGTAAATAATGCTACAATAAATATGGGGGTGCATATATCTTTTCATGACAGTGTTTTTGTTTTCTTCAGATAAATATCCAGAAGTGGAATTGCTGGATCATATGATAGTTCTATTTTTAATTTTTAATTTTTAATTATTTTTTTTATTTAAAGAAAAAATTTTTTACATTTATTTATTTTTTGAGAGACATAGAGAGACAGAGCACAGGTTGGGAAGGGGCAGAGAGAGAAGGAGACACAGAATCCAAAGCAGGCTCCAGGCTCCGAGCTGTCAGCACAGTGCCTGACGCAGGGCTCGAACTCACAAACTGTGAGATCATGACCGGAGCCGAAGTGGGACGCTTAACCGACTGAGCCACCCAGGCGCCGCATCTGTTTTCCATAGTGGCTGCACCAATTTATATTCCCACTGATAGTGCACAAAGGTTCCCTTTTCTCCATATGCTCCACAACATTTGTTTTTTCTTGTTTTTTAATAAGAGCCATTCTGACAGGTGTAAGCTGATGTCTCATTGTGGTTTTGATTTGAATTTCCCTGATTAGTGATGCTGAACACCTTTTCATATACCTATTTTCCATCTGTATGTCTTCTTTGGAAAAATGTCTATTGAGATCCTCTACCCATTTTTAATTAGATTGTATGTTACATGAGTTCTATACATTTTTTGGGTATTAACCCTTTATCAGATATATGATTTACAAATATTTCCTCCCACTCTGTAGGTTACCTTTTTGTTTTGTTGATATGGGTGTGAGGGCAATCTGGCTGTGACATCTGTCACCCAGTGACATTGGTCACCAGGGTTAATTTGACTGATCTGGTCAGCTGGGCGGATGTTCCCTTCCTCCCTCACTACTCCATGTGTATCCCTCCTGAAGTGGACAGACTTCCTTGATAGAGGAGGGTCATTCTTGGGTCAAGGGTATATGAGTAGCTGTGCTTCCCTGCTTCCCTAGAACCTCCAAATAAGCTCTCAATGTCCATTTTGTTGATAGTTTCCTTTACTGTTCAGAAGCTTTTTAGTTTGATGTGGTCCCACTTGTTTATTTTTTTGCTTCTATTACCTTTGCTTTTGCTGTCAAATCCAGAAAATCATTGCCAAGACCAATGTCAAGGAGCATATCACCTATATTTTCTTCTAGGAGTTTGATTACTTCAGGTCTTATGCTCAAATCTTTCATTCATTTTGAGTTTATTTTGGGGTATGGTGTAAGACAGAGGTCAAATATTATTCTTTTGCATGTGGCTACCCAGTTTTCCCAACCCCATTTGTTGAAGAGACTGTCCTTTCCCCACTGTGTATTCTTGCCTCCTATGTCATAAATTTACTCACCATATATGCATGGGTTTTAATTTCTGGGCTGTCTATTCTGTTCCATTGATCTATAGACCTGGGGATTTTTTTCTGGCAATATCATGCAGTTTTGATTACTGTAGCTTTATCATAGAGTTTGAAATCAAGAAGTGTGATGCCTCCAACTTTGTTTTTTCTTTATCAAGATTGCTTTGGCTGTTCAGGGTCTTTTAATTAAAGTCTTAAGGTTGTAAAATTATTACAAAAGGAGTAAATACTGTCAAAGTTGTTTTGAAATGTCTTTTAAATTGAATCAAATTTGGAGTGGGAATTTTAAAAATCAAACTCTTTTAGTTTGAGAGTTTAAGAATCAAACTCTTTCCCTCTTTCTCCAGGAAGGGTAAGAGGAAGTTGAGTTGTGATTTTTTTTTTAAACAAAGTGGTTTTTTTTAAATGTTTATTTATTTTGAGAGAGAGAGAGCAAGTGGGAGAGGGGGAGAGAGAGAAGGAAAGAGAGAATCCCAAGCAAGCTCCAAGCTGTCAGCACAGAGTCCAACTGAGGGCTCAAACTCATGAACCGTGAGATCATGACCTGAACTGAAATCAGGAGTCAGATGCTTAATTGACTGAGCCACGCAGGTGCCCGGAGTTGTGATTATATGGCACCAGTATAAACAAATTCATTTCACTTTGCTCAGCCAGTTGACGTTTGGGGAAGGCCAAAGTTTAGCCTGAAAACCAAACCTACAAAAGTCCTCAGGCATTTGGGGTGCCTAGGTGGCTCAGTCAGTTGAGTGCCCAGCTCTTGATTTCATCTCAGGTCGTGATTTCACTGTTTGTGGGTTAGAGCCCCGTGTCAGGCTCCACTCTGACAGTGTAGGACAGAGCCTGAATGGCATTCTCTCTCTCTCTCTCTCTCTCTCTCTCTCTCTCTCTCTCTCTCTCTTTCTCTCTCTCTCTTTCTCCCCCCCCCCCCATAATAAATAAACGTAAAAGAAAAAGTCCTCAGGCATTCAATGTCCTTAGCATATCCTACATGCCAGGACCTGTGCCCAACATGTCATGTCCATTTTCATCCATCCTCTCTCCATCTTTTGGTGTCTCTCCCCCTCTCACACACCCCCCTTACTGGACCTGCTATGCTTTGGGCTCCTTAATTTCATGATGTCCCTGCAGGCTACAAAGGCAAGCAGACAGCCTCTTGCTTGGAAGAGGACATGCAGGGGACACCACTAATGACTCACACAGGCCTGCCCACAGGTCACTTCACCTGACCGAAGTCACCAAATTATGAAGCAGGACTGCCCCATGATAGCAGGCTGACTCATCGCTCTCACGGCCCATACTGTGATATGCCTTTCAGAAATCAGATGCCGTATCTGTTTTGTCTCATGGAGGGAGAACGGTCTCTGTGAGGATGTAAGCTCCTTTCTCACTCCTCATGAGTGATGTGTTGAGGGAGCAAACACAAAGTAGAATCTTACTGTTTCTCAGAGACAGAGACTCTGGGGCAGCTCCGGGGCTCCTACAGGAAATTGTGGTGATCCCACAGAAGTCCCTGTGAGGAACTGAGCTCTCTGCCCCTCCCAGGCCACCACCGGGCCAGGGTGTCAGAAATGTTAGCCCTTCCTTCAACCCAGGAATGCACCCTGGGTGCATAAATCCGGGCGGTGTATAAATCCGGGCGGGTTCACCTGTTAGTTGTCTGCACAGGCTACTCAGACCACTTGATTATTCCTTGTAACCCGACCCTGTGTTTTACACTGAATTTGGGAGGGCCCCTCCCCCACAGCATTATGGCAGGTGTTATTGTGTCCAAGTGACTTATGAGTCAGGCGGTTTCAGACAGTGAATGGGGAGCAAAGTTGACGGTTCCGGCAGCCCCAGTGTTCCTTTGCCCCATCGGGTGGCAGCCTTTTGAGGCCTACAAATGCTTTCTGACCCCTCTCTCCCTGCCCTGGGTTCATGGCCCCTTGCACAGCAGATCCTCCACCAGACCTCTTGGGCAGGCAGCCCCTCTCAGCCAGGGTTTCCCACCCAGGTTCCCTGCTGTGCTTTATGGACTACAGAGTGCTCGGACTCAGGGGCCCTCCAGGAGCACTGGGAGATGATGTTGGCCCCTCAAGGACACCCGCTGCGTAGAGAGAAGTAATCATGTTCTCAGAAGTCACCAGGTCTAATGCCACAGAAAAAGAGAAAACGTTGCTGCTGTTGGCGTGGTTCCAGACTTCACTATTGGTGTGATTCCTGTCTTCCCTCTTGGTGTGGTTCCACTGTTCACTATTGGTGTGGTCCAGTCTTCTCTATTGGCCAGAATGCCTCCACAGCTTTGCTCCAGGCTGCATTTTTGTGACACAGGACTGAGAAGCATTTAGCTCTCCACCACACACCTCTTCCCGAGGCAGGTCATCATATCTTTCACACACACACACACACACACACACACACACACAATGCATGCACACATACACATCCATGCACAAAATACGTGCATACCTATATCCATGTATCACACATATATTCATACACATATGCACACACATTACACATAACATGCACATACTTACTCATACACCTTTGCATACATAACACAGACACATACATCCACACTCACATACCCACACGCATATACAAATACACATACAATCAGCCTTTAGCAGTGTCTCTGTCTGTTGTCCAGGCAGGGTGGCTGTAGTTCTGATTCAATGCTCTCCATCCCTAATCTCCCTTTGATGCGAAGTTGGGGTGCAGGGTTAGTGGCCACTGGACCAGTTCATCCCTATCACAGTGAGGTGCTAGTCAATAAATAACCTCTAATTCAAGAAGTAGAGTAGCCAGGATTTAGGACATGTATGCTTGTGGCCAAGGTGAGTGTGCTTCTGAGAGTCATATGTTTTCTTCCCTCCGGCTTTGGAGGCATCCAGGACAGAGAGGCTTTTTAACTTTTCATTTTTATTTTTTGATGCTTTGTTTGGTTTTGCCCTAAGTCCCTATCACAGGCAGGTGGCGGATGCCTGGTTTTAAGGAATCGATAAACAAATCCATTAGCTAAAAACAGTGACTGTCAATAATGGTGACGATGAACACAAAAATAGATGTTTGAAAGGATGGATGAGAGATGATATGAGAAAAAAGATAACTTGATAAACTCTTGCTTTGACCTTTTAATTTTTTTTCTCTCAGCAACTCAACTACTCAAAGAAAAGCCACTTGATTTTTTTTTAAGCGATAAATTAATTGCTGGCTCCTAGCCCCAAATCTTCCTGGCTGGTGAAGAACATGAGCTCTCCCTGCTGGAATGTCCTCCTCCTTCCCAGCCTACAAAGCACCAGGGTATGTAAGTGGTGGGGAACCAGCTCTTGTCCTCTGCCCTCAAATGGCCTCTTCGGGACTGGGCTTCTTTGCAGCATCTATTCCAAGGGCGCCTCAGGGAGTGGACATGTGGGTCAAGACAGCCCGTGGTCCGGGTTTCCAAGCTGGATCATTGGCTCCAGGCATCCGGAATCCAGTGAGTGGACATGAGTGGGTCCCTCTAGGGCCAGACTCTAAAGAGCACTGGGTTGACCACGAACCAGAATGACGTTAAAATTGTTTACAGCACCACACTCAACAAGGCATCGGTTCTACAACCAGGTCTGGTTTGTGGCCTCCTGGTGCCAGTTCTGCCTCTCAGAGAAAGGGCTCAAACCCGGAGGAGATTGGATACTTCTGTAATTCTCCTAAGGACATATTTAGAGCACAGCCTCATCTCCAGAGGGCGCAGGATACCAAGCAGCTTGAAGCAAGTTTCTCTGCTTTCAGGCCCCCACAGGGAGCCCTGTGTGTGTGCATCTCCCTCAATGTCTCCCGCCTTCCCTTCCACATACTCATCCTCAGGGCATCGAACTAAGAGAAGGCTAAAGCAGTCCTACACATTCTGTCCACACCCAGATGAAAGAGGGAGAGCTCACTGAGAACTACTGCAGTGACTCCAGGGAGGTGGCCTTTCCTTGCCTCTGGGGCAGACTGGTGGGGAGGACAAGGGGGCAGAGCAAAGAAGAAAGTAGCCACACCCTTTCCTCCCTCCCTCCTTAACATGCTTCCTTTGGAGGAGGGGAGAGATTTAGGATTAAATCTGGAGAGGAGTTGACATTTTTTTTAAGTTTTATTTATTTATTTGTTTATTTCTTTCAAATTTTGTTTTCATATTTATTTATTGTTGAGAAAGAGAGACAGAACATGAATGGGGGAGGACCAGAGAGAGAGGGAGACACAGAATCTGAAGCAGGCTCCAGGCTCTGAGCTGTCAGCACAGAGCAGGACATGGGGCTCAACCTCGTGAACCAGAAGATCATGAGCCAAAGTCAGATGCTTAACTGACTGAGCCACCCAGGCACCCCTTATTTTTTAAGTTTTTTAAAGTTTATTTATTTATTTATTTATTTAGAGAGAGAGAGAACAAGTGGGATAGAGGCAGAGAGAGAGGGGAGAGAGAGAATCCCGAGCAGGCCCTGCACTGTCAGTGCAGAGCCCAATGTGGGGCTCGAACTCACAAACATTGAGATCACAACCCAAGTTGAAATCAAGAGTCAGACCTTAACCAACTAAGCCACCCAGGTGCCCCTGGGAAGGGTTTGACATTTTAAATTAAATGGCACTGGATTCTCCCAACCCTCAAAGTAAAAGTCTGAGATGGCAAGGAGTCAGGAATGGAAATTCAACTGAGTATGTTTAAAGACAGAAGGCAAAAGAAAGCCATTTCCTGTTTGTGCCCCAACAGGTTCAGCCTACTAAATAGGTCAACTTTCTCCAGGCCCAGGAGACCCTGTCTACCCTGGGGAAATCCTTCTTGCTTTGAGTTTGTTCCAGACTATCTGGATCTGACTTAGGAGCATAGGCTTAGGAACATAGGAAGATAGAGTCAATCAGACTTAGAGAGACTAACTCTACCCAGCTGCCTGCTGCATCCTTCCCAAGGGAAAATAAGGACAGGGCTGACCCCAGCTCAGACAAGAAGCTGGGCAAAGGGAAGATATAAGAAAGAAAAACTATATACAGATTACTTTCAAAAAACCTTAGTCTGGACACACCAGTAGAAACAAAAACAAATAAAAACAGAGATCAGAGTGGTAAAGAAGAGGGCTGTCCAAGCAAGGAGGTATCCTTGGCTTCCCAAAGACAGGGGCATGATGACTCCTTCCACTTGCTCATACTCTCCGCCTTTAAAGCAGCCAAGGAATCTCCATCTGAGGTCTTGGTTTTCCCTGCCGTCAAAATAGACACCAGAGCTGGTGCCAGCATGAAAACTGCATAAAGCCACTGTGTACCCAAAATTTCCCCCGTCGTCAGTGTTGCCAATTACTGTGGCCCTTATGGAGACTGGTTACCTCTGTAATTCTCCCAAAGATATATTTAGGGCATTCTTGCTCTGTAACTATCTTTGGGACTTCGCAATAATACAGTATTCTGCTAATTTTAAACACGCACGGTCCCAGCTTACAAACAAGTTGTGTTCCAAAAGTAGATACGCAGGTTGGTTAGTTGGCTCCCAGAATTCAGTTCCACATAAAAACCGTGCAAAACCAAATCCATGATAACATGTGCAAACTAGTAAAAAACAATCCTGTTGCAATATGGTAATGAGGCCAAGCAGAAAAATATATATATATTAAAACTGACCAAGTAGATAATACACTGACTAGCTTAAATCCAGGTACTTAAAAAATTCTCCACTAATGCTTGAATGTTGCTGTTCCCTGCCTCTTGAAGCCTTGCGCCGGGTATAAAGCAGATGTAACAACGGGAGATGTGGAAAATTGTGATGGAATTTTTGGCAAGTCAGAGCAACCCACACATTTCCCCTCTTGGACTTCCCGGAGCCAGCCTCCCCAACCGTCTCTATCCACCGACCACTTCCTGGCTCCACCCCACCCTTAACACATTTCTCCGTCTTCCTCCTCCACCTTTAGCATGAAGGCCACACACAAGGTGTTAAGGTTTAGTGGAAGTGGGGCTGTCATTTCTATTTTCACATTTACTGAGATAATTGAACTGCAGAAAAAGAAAGTCACAGGTCCTCAATTGCCAGGTGCCAACGCAGCCTGATCTGACGTGGCCGATGTGCTTTGGTGGCACCACGTCCAGACTGAGGGGGCTCAGGGATCCATCCTAAGTCAGTCTCTCCCTGCATCTAGCATGGTTTTCCCATTTAGGGCTGCAGACCGTGTGCTCAGGGCAGGCAACATCATTTGTGGGGCCCAGTACTAAATAAAAATGTGGGGCCAAAACTATTGACTTTTTGTTCAAAAACTATTAAGAATTTAAAGACAGTGACCAGCAGAACACTATATTCAACCACAGGGCACCTATACCTTGTCACCATACGGGCTGCGTACACCCTGAACGTGGCACCAATGTGTTGGACAATCTCTACTCTCCTGGGTCATAACCATTTCCCTTCCAGATTCGCCAGTTGACTTTCTTTAGCCTCCTTCCGTTGTGGGAACTGTGCAAGGAACCCCTAACAAAGGCACCTCTGGGGGAGCCTGGGTGGCTCAGCCAGTTAAGCGTCCAACTTCAGCTCACATGGTCTCGCGGTGCGTGAGTTCGAGCGCTGCATCCGGCTCTGTGCTGACAGCTCAGAGCCTGGAGCCTGCTTCGGATTCTGTGTCTCCCTCTCTCTCTGCACCTCCCCCATTCGCACTCTGTCTCTCTCTCAAAAATAAATAAACATTAAAAAAAACAAAAACAAAAACAAACAAAAAAACTTCCCCTAATACAGGCTTTCAAAAATAGGAACTCAGGGCTCTCCCACAAAGACAACAGACATATGGCTGCAGTGGTCTCACTGGGTCCTTCCTGTTTCAGTATCTGTTTGTTCATTGGTCCACACCTTCAGCATGCTGGCTATATCCAGGCCTTTCTTTAGTGCTGTAGCCAATACTAAACCCCAGTGTGATTGTTAATTTTATGTGTCAGCTTGACAAAGCCATGGAGATGCCCAGATATTTGGTCAAACATTATTCTGTGAGGATGTTTTTGGACGAGATTAATGTTTGACTCAGCAGACTGAGGAAAACAGATGGCTCTACCCCCATGGGGGTGGGCATCATCCAATCAGTTGAAGGCCTGAATAGAACAAAAAGGCTGACCCTCTCATGACTAAGGGGAAAAAATATCTCCAGCCTGATTGCCTTGAGCTGGGACATCAGCCTTCTGCCTTCAGACTCAAACTGAAACATTGGCTCTTCTTGGTATCCAGCCTGCTGGCTTTCAGACCTGGGACCTCAACCATCAGGTCCTCTGGGTCTCCAGCTTGCTGACTACAGATCTTGGGACTTGTCAGCTTCTATAATCGTGTGATCCAGTTCTTTATAATATCTGTCTATCTATCTATCTATCTATCTATCTGTCATATTTGTAAATAAATGTTTGTTTTTATATGTCAAGGGATATGCATATATGTGTATATCCTATTGGGTCTCTTTCTCTGGAGAGTCCTGACTTATATACCAGTCTGTCCAAAAAGTGCAGTTAAGGTTGAAAGTGCTCATTACAACAAGCAAGTGACCAAAGGCCACCAGAAACATACCTGTAGTTGACTTAGTGGGTTTATTACTCATCACACTGGAGAGCATGCTCACCATGAGGAACTGGGGGCTTCTGCATAAGAGGGTATTAGAAAGAATTATGGTAGATTTGGGCTTTGGGGGTATTTGAGGAGGAGCCTGGACTGCACAAAAAAGTGAGGACAGAAAGTGAAACAATTCTGTCACTGAGTATCTCAACAAAACTTAGCTACAGAGAGGGCTCACTAGAGTAGGTATAAAGCCATCGTTCATATTAGCCGAGAGAGGGATTTATTTATTTTTTTTAATTTTGTGGGTAGCACAGTAACTTTGTGCTTGTCTGTGCTTGGACAAAATTATGAAGTGCCCTTGTTTTGTGTTTGTTTTTTGTTTTTTTATATAAATTAAAAAAGTTTTTTAATGTTTATTTATTTTTGAGAGAGAGACAGAGTGCAAGCAGGGGAGGGGCAGAGAGAGAGGGACACACAGAATTGGAAGCAGGTTCTAGGCTCTGAGCTGTAAGCACAGAGTCTGATGTGGGGCTTGAACTCATGAACTGTGAGGTCATGACCTGAGCTGAAGTCAGACATTTAATCAACTGAGCCACCCAGGTGCCCCTTTTTATAATTTTTTAAAGTTTATTTATTCATCCTGAGAGAGAGAGCAAGTTTGGGAGGGACAGAGAGAGAGGGAGTGAGAGACAATTCCAAGCAGCTCAGAGCCCGATGTGGGGCTTGAAACCACAAACTGTGAGATCATGACCTGAGCTGAAACCAAGAATTGATGCTTAACCTACTGAGCCACCCAGGCATCCCTGAAGTGACCTTGTTTTGTCTCACTTTATAATGGTTTCACACTGGCCTCTTCTGATGCTGGTGCTCTGTGAGATTATTTATGCCCCTGCCCATGTTCTCAGGCATTTCTTCTCCCCTGGTTCTCCAAACGTCTGGCCTGCCCCTCCACCCAGAGGAGAGCTGAAAGCTTAACCTGGGAGGCAGATGGGCTGGATGTCCCCTGTGCCACATGGAGGGACCCGGGAACTCCTGAGGGGAGTAGCCACAACACGCAAAATCTTCTCTCTTGCTTATTGTGGCTCCTTTTCTAAAATCTCCAAAAACCAAGTGCTGTGCTGAGTCCTTTACATATATTCATGAATCCAATCCTTAACACAACCTCAAAAGGTAAGTATAGGATTGTTCTCATGTTATTGATGAGGTATCCAAGGTACACACAGAGTAAATAATGAACACCCAAGAACTCCCCTCCACCCCCCAGTAAAAAGCCCCTCGTGGGCTTGATCACATGGCACGATGCTGCATTTCTGCATCATGGCAAAGTCACAGTAAAGTGTCATTTGGCCATCGATCAAAACAACCTGCACTGCTCCCTACTGCCTAGAGAATTAAGCCCAAATGTCCTAACAGCCAGACCCCACCCAATCTGGCTCTCAACTACTCAGTTGTCCTTTGTTCCCTCTTTGCTCCTAAGTGAACTCCCTGCTATAGCCACAGCCATACATCGCAGCCCCCTGAACACACCGAAGTCACTTCCATATCTGTGGCACTCCACTCAGCGAGAATATTCCCATACCCCCATCCGACCGCCGTTCCCATCCCTCCTTCCCAGCTCGGGTCTAGCTTCCTCTGTATGGCTTTCCTGGCAAGTATGCTGTGCTACTCCATATTGTTACTTATGTTGTTATGCATCACCCCTACTGTTCCAGTGAGACCTGTGGTGGGTAGTTTGCAAAGTGATCACAAAAGTTACCCCCCACGGCCGTATGCGGCTCCTCCCTAGTGTGACTTCTACATTCAAGAGGCAGGGTCGATGTCTTCAGTCTCTGAAGTTTGAATTTAAATCTGACCTTTTATGGCCAGTGGAACGTTAGAAAACTCTGACACCACCATGATAGGAACCTGGGGAAGCCCGTGAAGGGGGAGAAACCACCAGGAGCAGAGATAGGTTATCCCAGCTGGTCAACCAAAGCAAAGACGAGCTGTCCTAGGACCAACCAGCCTGCCAACGGCCAAACGTAATAGTGAAGCCATTCTAAATCGTCTAGCCTCAGTTAAGCTGACCTGGACAGAAAAGGCATCCCAGTCCACCCATAGAATTATGGGCTTTTTTTTTTTTTTTTTTTGGTATGCCAGTGCATTTTGGGATGGTGTGTGTTATGCAGCAAAACATCAACACCTCAAGCTGTCCAGTCAAAGAACAAAAGGCAGTGATACCTGGTGCCCTGCCTAGGTTTAGTGACATTCTGCTTGATTGCCATGGGCCTGACTGTGGCTCCCCAGAGAGATTGTAGTAATCACATACCCAATCATTCATGATTGGGTATTAAGTGCTTGTAGCTTAAGGGGTAATAATTTTAAACATTTTATCTTTTTTAATGCTCTCAGCAACCCCATGAGACAGGAACAACTATTGTGGGTTGTTTGTTTTTTTTTAATGTATATTTATTTATTTTGAGAGAGAGACCGAGAGCACAAGCAGGGGAGAGGCAGAGAGACAGAAAGAGAAACAGAATCCGAAGCAGGCTCCAGGCTCTGAGCTGTCAGCACAAAGCCCAACGCAGGGCTCAAACCCATGAACTACAAGGTTATGACCTGGGCTGAAGTCACATGCTTAACCAACTGAGCCACCCAGGCGCTCCTATTGGTTCTTTACAGATGAGAAAAGTGGAGCATTGAGAACTTAAGTAACTGGCCCATAGTCACATAGCCAACAACTAGCAGTTCCGTGGCTTGAACCCAAGTGTTGTTGTTTTTGTCTTTCCAAAAGCTTGCACCACTTTAGACCTGGGCTGTTAATAGGAGACTGTTCTATCTCCTTTCCTTCCCTCCTCCCTCTCCTCCTCCTCCAGAATTTCAGTGATCCTGCAGCCTGGCAGTTATTTGGGTTGTAACTGGCCTCATGCTATTTTAGCTCTTAGAGGATTGGAAGTGCTTCTTACACATCTCTTTATTTCTTGTTTACCTTTTCTGAAGCTCAAAACAAATAAGAGAGAGCATGACCTGTTCCCTCTAGACAGCTCCTGAGTGAGAGCCTTCCAGAACTGTCAGCCAGCATTTAGCCAACACCAGCCCAGTTCCAGGGTAAAAGTGACTTAGAGAAGACGCTGAGAGGCTCGCTGGTGCTCCTGTCTCAGCGCCAGGCAGCAGGTCTGGCATGTCACAGATGCCACAGCAGTCACCGCTGGCTGAGTGAGTGAGTCACCGGATCCAAGATGCAGGAAACAACCTCACCTGTCGATCCAGGACCAGGTTTTTCTACTTTTAGTTACAGAATGTTTTTTTTTTTTTAAAGAAAAGTCTGGAGCAATCCCTTCCTCCCTCCTGGATATGGTCCTCAGCCCCTCTCCCTCCGTCTCTCCTCCCCTTCCTTTTTCTCAGTGCTTCCCCTCCTTCCCTCCTTCCCCCCTTCTCAGCCCTGCACTTCTCTCCCTCCCTCCCTCTCCCCCTTCACACACAAGATTACCTTTCCCTTTGGTAAAGTCCAACCTATAGTAACTGCGCCCAATTCAGAGCAGCAGGCCTGTGTTACCATGGCAACCCGTTGCCACTGAAGCTTTTCAGCACTCACTTCTCCCCTATATTTTAAATAGAAAATCTGCATGCTACGTCTTGTCCTTCCCTACTTGCCACTTCCAGTTTGAGCAAAACCCCAGCCCCAGATTCTCCAACATCTTTAAATGTTTGTAAACAGCCATATTTCTTTCACAAACTATTTTTTATTGTATTTTGAATAACTTCAGATGTAACGTCGTCAATTGAGTTAATTCTGAATACATCAGAACACTTTTTCTTCGTGGGGTGTACCTGGCTTACTTAATGAGGGTAGACAGGTTGCATCTGTCCTTATGCAGAGGCATTGATGGGAGCTGAATTGTGCACACTGAGCAGGACAGGGTTCCGTGGGACCCCTGGAGACTCCAAGGGAAAGCAGGAGCAAACCAAAAACCCAAGGAAATTGCCCAGCCCACCGGGAGCAGGCAGGAGCTTGTAAAAACCACAAAATCACCCAGAACTCAGCATCCCCTCCCAAGTCCTTGCTGAGCAGAAGGTCATAAATCTGTTGCCGAGGGAAGAGTATGTCCTTTGAAATCAAGCAGAATCAAGGGTTTTTCTCAACTTTGTTATTGAACTACCTGTGCTGGGTGAGCTTGGCCAGGTTCCTTACCTTCTCTGCATCAGCTCTGTAGTCTACCTTTCACAGTTATGGAGAAATAAATAGGCTAAGTATGGAAAAGGACCTAGAGTCATCCTTGGCACACTCAGTAAAGACTAATTGCCATTATTACTGTTACTATCCTGAGCAAAGTCCTCCAAAGTAGCATCGAGGTGCAAAGCCAGAGTGAGAACACAAGAAGCCAATACCAAGGTTACTGAATAATCAGGCTAGCTGCACAGCTGGTAACTAACCAGGAATCATGGTCTGAACACACCAAGGTTCAGGGTATGAGCTGTCATGAGAAGCTAAGCCACAAAATCTCCTTAGGCACTGTTACATGAGCAACATCCTAGAGTTGTCAAGAGGAGGAAGTTGACCCAGCAAAAGAACCATATACTGACTGCCTTCAAGGAATTCTTCACTTCTCCTTGGCCTCCCGCAGTTGGAATGTGTGTTAGGCAGGCTGAGGACGGAGTGTGGAACAGCCTAAGGGAGAGAACTTGCATGTGCTCCATCTGGGAGCCAGGTCCCTGCTCGGGCCCAGAAAAGAAGGCTGAGCACACACAAAATGGGCCAGTTCACCTGGGCAAGAATTGGGTTTGGTTCCAAGGCTTGACTCTTCAAGCTGAAAAGTACAGCATGCAGAAGAGTCTTAAACTGAATGCGTTAACAGGATGGTAAGTGAAACACTTCAAGAACACCGGGGCCAGATCAGCAGTGCTGTACATTCTGAGACTATACCTAAAAAAGCCATCACCAGCCCAAGACCCCCTTCTGGGAGACGATCAGGTAAAACCGGTGGCTCCTTCTGTGCAAGTTGTCTCCCAGGCGGAGGGAGCAGGGAGCAGGACAGAGAATTTGGCACATGTCTGTAGGAAGGTGGTGGGCTAATGTTTTAGAAAAACCTACGTGAGAAATTTAAAGTTTCTCCTCTTGGCAGAAGAAGAAGGGGAGCCAGTTCTACTTCCAGAGGCAAAGGCATGCAGGTCTCATGAGTCCGCCATGAGCTCCCTGAAAAGGAACCGATTGTACAGTCACAATTCATGCATTGCTGGTTGGAATGCAAAAAGAGGTACAACCCCCCACAGAAGGGATCAGGAAACAGGAATGTCTAGAAAAAGTACATATGCAATCACTCTTCCACATAGCAACATATCCATGGCATTCCATGCCTCCTTCTCTTAAAATTTCACCTTAAGTCGCCTCCTCCAATAGACTTTCCTTGACTTCTCCTGCTAAAGGAGCCCTCCCCTCCCCTTACCCTATTCCCTCTACTCGGTCAGCCTATTCCTTCTCATCTTAAATTCGTCACAAGTCAAATTCCTACTATTTACCTATCATGTTTCCTTGTTCATTTTCTCTCTCAAAAGTCAGTTCATTCTAAGATACTAAAGGAAGGGGTGCCTGGGTGGCTCAGCTGGTTGAGTGTCCAACTCTTGATTTTGGCTAGATCATGATCTCAGGGTCATGGGATGGATCCCCACACTAGGCTCTATGCTGAGCATGGAGTCTGCTTGGGCTTCTCTCTCTTTCCTTCTTTCCCTCTTCCCCACTCATGTTCTCTCTCTCTCTCTCTCCCTCAAAAAAAAAATATATATGTAATAATTAATTAATTAAAATACTAAAGGAAAAAGACCAATGACTCTGTAGAAAAGAAGGGCTAGATAAGAAGGCAATTCACAGAAAGAGAAATGCAAATTGTCCTTCAACATTTGGAAAGATTTTTGATCTTTCTCACAATAACAGAATTATTAATTAGAACCATGATATCTTTTCTCCTGGATGACAAAAAAATCCAAAAATTGGAAAAGGTATTTTGTTGATGAGTCAATGGAAGCGCTAACATATTCATGCATTCTTGTTAGAATGTAAAAAAAAAAAAAAGTATAACACTCATGGGAGGGATTGGGAATATCCAGCAAGAGTACCTGTGCTATGACCCTTTGACACAGCAATCCATCTTCTAAGAATCTTTCACACAGATATACTGACAAAAATATGCAATATCATAAGCATAAAGCTATGAATTATAGCACTGTTTGTAATAAATAGCTACAGCCTGGAAAAAACCCAGTTTTCTACAGAGGGAACTGGAATGACTAAAATATGGTACATCTATGCAATGCAGCACACAATACAGCTATGCAAAGGAATGAGGAGGGTTTTTATAAACTGTTCTAGAGTGATCGCCAGGATATATCACTAAGTGAACAAAATCAAGGTTCAGAACAGTGTGTGCGTGTGCACGGTTCCAAAGTCAGAACCATAAGACAAGACACATTCTGTCAAGTCTAGTTTTACATCCCTGCTTCTCTCCATCCTGTTTTCCTCCTGTGCCCATAAGTAATCATGGCAACAGATTTTAGTTTTTACTTTGATTTAAAAATTATAAGCATAGGGGCGCCTGGGTGGCGCAGTCGGTTAAGCGTCCGACTTCAGCCAGGTCACGATCTCGCGGTCCGTGAGTTCGAGCCCCGCGTCGGGCTCTGGGCTGATGGCTCGGAGCCTGGAGCCTGTTTCCGATTCTGTGTCTCCCTCTCTCTCTGCCCCTCCCCCGTTCATGCTCTGTCTCTCTCTGTCCCAAAAATAAATAAAAGACGTTTAAAAAAATAAAAAATAAAAAAAATAAAAAATAAAAATTATAAGCATATATATGTGTGTGCTATATGTATGTGTGTATGTATGTATATGTATATATATGTACATATATATATCTTATAATTTGCTATGCATATATATTTAATTTCCTATTACTGCTGTAATAAATTGACACAAATTTAGTGGCCTAAAACATAAGTTTATTTTCTTACAGTCCTAGAAGTCCTGGAAGACAGAAATCTGAAAGGAGTCTTGTGGGGCTAAAATCCAGGTGCTGGGATTTTGGTTCCTTCCAGAGTCTTGAAGGGGAGAATCCATTTCCTTGCCCTTGTCAGCTCCTAGTGGCTGCCTCTATTCTGTGGCTTGTGACCCCTTCTCCCATCTTCAAAGTGCATCTCTCCAACCTCTGCTTTCATCATCACCCCACCCTCTCTTCTATGTGTATCAAGTCTCCCTCTGCCTCCCTGTTACAAAAATACTTGTGATTACACTTGGAACCACCCAGGTGATAATTTAGGATTATCTCCCCATCTCAAAGACCTTAACTTAATCACATCTCCAATGTTCACCTTCCTCCCTCCCCCCATGTCCGGTAACACTCACAGGTTCCAGGGATTATGACCTTAGGATCTGGATATCTTTCAGGCCCATTTTCAGCCTACACATTTTTACATAAAGCCTTTAAAATAAATGATAAATTAAAATCTGCTGAAAATTATTATTTATGGGAGAGGAAGGAAATAAAGAGACATGAAAACTATGTATATATACATATATATACATATATATATATATATGTATGTATATGTATATATCTTTAAAGTCAGCTTCACTTTAAAAAAATTTTTTTTAATGTTTATTTATTTTTGAGAGCGAGAGACAGAGCATGAGTGAGGGAAGGGCAGAGAGGGGGAGACACAGAATCTGAAGCAGGCTCCAGGCTCTGAGCTGTCAGCACAGAGCCCCATGCAGGGCTCAAACTCATGGACCACTAGATCATGACCTAAGCTACCCAGGCACTCTGAAAACTATATTTGACTGTATATATCTTGCTGTATGGCTTTGACTTTGCAACTATATAAATGTTTTGTGCAATTATAAAACAGTATAAAAAAAACAAAAAGAAAAAAGAAAATGAAACAAATTTAACTATCCATCTGATGGATGCTTTAGCCATGTAATCAACAGGTAGTAATGTGACTTTAAAACAGTAATTTTTTATGGAAACCAATTTGACAATAAATTATATTTAACATAAAAAATAAAAATAAAAAAATAAAACAGAGGAATTTGGGGGCACCTGGGTGGCTCAGTCGGTTGAACGTCCAACTTCAGCTCAGGTCATGATCTCACAGTTCATGAGTTCAAGCCCCACATCGGGCTTGCTGCTATCAGCTCAGAGCCTGCTTCCGATCCTCTGTCCTCCCCTCTCTTTGCCCCTCCCCTCCCCTCAAAAATAAACATTAAAAAAATAAAAATAAAACACAGTAATTTGAGGGAGGTGAGGAGGTGGGTTAAATAGGGGACGGGGATTAGGGATGAGCACTGGCTGATGTGTGGAATTGTTGAATCACCATGTTGTATACCTGAAACTAATGTAATGCTGTATTAGTTAGAATTAATATTAAAACTTTAAAAAATAATAAAATAAATAAAACATAGTAATTTGTATCTCACCAGTAGGATAGATTCTGACATCAAAGAATTGTGCACACACCCACAAAATTACAAGTATTGTTAGTGTAGTTTGTAAGCTATTATGCATATATAGTAAGATAAAGCAAACAAGCAAATGTGGTAATTCTGTTAAGAATTTAGATATTTAGCACACACACAAAGAGACAAATATAAAATCAAAGAAGTTGAGTAAAATTTCTGTGAGCTTAAAGGAAATAACAATGTGAAATCATGATGATTACTCTTAAAACAATATTGCTCAATTTTGTCCAACAAAAGGTACACAAGCAGTAAGTAACTCAGTAACAATAAACACCTCTAATAGACTGGAGTCTTTAATGCATCTTTTTTTTTTTTATGTTTGTTTATTTCAGAGAGAGAGGCAGAAAATCCCAAATGGCTTCACACTGACAGCAGTGAGCTGGATGTGGGGCTCAAACTCACAAACCAGAGATCATGACCTAAGCTGAAGTCAGTCACTTAACCAACTGAGCTACCCAGGAACCCCTGCAGACTGGAGTCTTCAAAGACAATTTCTCACTAAAAGAAACTATATTAAGAAATGGGTGATTTCAGGTCTAGGATGTGACACAAGATGAACCGGAAGCATCTTTCATAACAAAAAACTGCTAAAGTCATGTCAGAGGTCTCAGGAGCCAACTTAAAGGATTTCACTGGGCAAAGATGAACAATTTGCACCTAGGTATGTATATGAGATACATAAAAATATTAAATCCCTGTGCTTTTAATTTTACTTTTGGAAAATACCCCTGAACTCCTTTGGAGGACGCTAGAGCATTAACTCATTCTAAAAATTGGTAAATAATTGGAAGGAATCATTTTCCCTGCTTTTCCTATGTGAAACGTATTTCAAAGTAACGACATAGTTAATGAAATTTCTCCTTTATAAGAGATTCAAGCTATTAAATGTAAAATAAATGGTATATTTAGAATATTGCCATTTTGGTGCGCCTGGGTAGCTCAGTCGGTTGAGTGTCCGACTTCAGCTCAGGTCATGATCTCATGGTTCATGAGTTCGAGCCCCGTGTCAGGCTCTGTGCTGACATCTCAGAGCCTGGAGCCTGCTTTGGATTCTGTGTCTCCTTCTCGCTCTCTGCTCCTCCGCCACTCATCCTCTTTCTCAAAAATAAACATTTTAAGAAAAAAAAATTTTTTAAATAGAATATTGCCATTTTGCAACCATTAATGCAATAATATATCTGGGCAATGATCAACAATAACTGCTAAAAAATACTAGGTAACAGGCCAGCAGGGAACTGTTAGGTTTTTAATATTCACCTTTATTAATTTTGTCCTGGATGTGCACATGACGGTTTTGGTTCGGAGGCAGATTTCTCTTTATACTCACAGCAAGACAAACAGCCAGAGGAACCCTGTAGCACTATTTCCCCAGGCTCAGCAAACACCACAGAGTGCCATGCCAGAGACAGCTGGAAAAAAAAACAAAAACAAAAACAAAAAACTCCGCACACCCCTGGTGGGCTAACTTCATAGGTGAGATACAGAGAAATATGTATTTCTTCTGTTTCTGAAGGGCAAACATCAATTTCACACACACCGCACCCCCCCTCCCCCCATCACCTTCTGAAAGTGTCCTTGGGGATCAGATAGAAGAGATCCTTATCCTAACCCTTTGGTATGAAAATAAATCTCTGAGGGGAAAGATAAGGCCAATGTCTCTAGTTTTACAACTCCAAGATCTCTCCAAGGCCCTGGTCCTCTTAACCACCAGAGTTAGGAAAATCTCTTAAGAATGCTCTGTCTGATTAGTCACAAATTGCCTTCCAAGCTGGCTCTCAGGTTGGGGGGGAAAAATCAGTAAAATTTTTCAGAAAGCCCCAACTCTACAGAAACATATTTTCCTCTACAGTCTCATAAAAACTTTATAATAAATGGATCAGGATAATATACCTGAAGCCACTGATCAATCTTATATCATCAAAAGCCCAGATAACCAGACATTACATGCTTCATGATGCGATATAATAGGAAACTCACAGTACCTCCTTTGAAGTGTTCTTGTCAAATAATGAAACTAAACCTAATCAAGCCTCTAGACCCAACTACCAGTTTATAAGAAATAAGGAATAGAAGAATATGTTAGATGATGCCACAGGGATGCAGTCAGCCAAAACCAGAGTCTGGGAAATTCTACAGGATAAATGACTTAGTTTCTACAATATCTAAGTACCAAGGAAAAAAGGGGAAGGGGGAAATACAGAAATTAAAAAAAGACTTAAAAGACCTAGCAACCAATTGGTATAGGTAGAATTTGTTTGGATCATGATTTCAACAAACCAAGTGAAAGAAAAAAAAAGCTTGTTTATGAACACTCAGAAAAGTTGAACACCGGTTATTAGATATTAATTAATTATCATTAATTTTAAAGATAAGGTAATAGTATTATTGTTGTTTTAAAAAGAAATTTTATCTCTTAGATATACATTTGGAAATATTTACAGATAATAATTGAGATTTGCTTTAAAATCATGAGTGGAGGGGTGCCTGGGTGGCTCAGTCCATCAAGCATCTGACTTCAGCTCAGGTCATGATCTCACTGTTCGTGAGTTCAAGCCCTGCGTTGGGCCCTGTGCTGACAGCTCGGAGCCTGGAGACTGCTTCATATTCTGTGTCTCCCTCTCTCTCTCTCCCTCCTCTGCTAGCACTCTGTCACTCTCTCTCTGTCTCTCTCTCTCTCTCTCAAAAAATAAATAAATCTTAAAAAATTTTTAAAAAATAAAATAAAATACTATAAAATGAAATAAAATAAAATAAAATAAAATAAAATAAAATAAAATAAAATAAAATAATGAGTGGAGAAGCACCTGGGTGGCTCAGTTGGTTTAGCATCCAACTCTTGGTTTCAGCTCAGGTCATAATCTCACAGGAAAAAGAGAGTGTGGAGGTTAGCACTTGTTGGTTATAGGCAAAAGAGATTAACTTGGAAAAAAATGGATCTATTTTTTTGCAATATAAATTGCCAGAGAATGACTTCAGGATGGTGAATGTCTTGGGAAAATGCGATCAAAGGACACCATGCCAAAAAAAAAAAAAAAAAAAAATTAAGGGGCACCTGGGTGGCTCAGTTGGTTAAGCATCTGACTCTTGATTTCAGCTCAGGTCCTGCTCTCATGGTTTGTGAGATCGAGTCCTGCATCTGGCTCTGTGATGACAGTGTTTGTAGCCTGCTTGGGATTCTCTCTCTCCCTCTCTCTCTGCCCCTCGCCTGCTGGTTCACTTGTGCTCTCTCTCTCTCTCTCTTTCTCAAAATAATAAATAAACTTAAAAAATAAAATAAAATAACGGATGGAGATCCAGAGGGAATGGGTAAGTATAGATGAAAGAGATTGGCCATTTGTTGGTAATTGGTGAAGCTTGGTCATGAGTACCTTAGGGTTCATTATACCATTCTTTCCGCTTTTATGTATGATGAATATGTCCATAATAAAAAGTTTTTTGTTTTATTTTGTTTTTTCTTTTATTTATTTAAAAAATTTTTTTTTCTGTTTTTATTTTATTTTTGAGAGACAGAGTGTGAGTGGGGGAGGGGCAGAGAGAGAGGGGACAGAATCTGAAGCAGGCTCCAGGCTCTGAGCTGTCAGTGCAGAGCCCAATGTGGGGCTTGAACTCCCAGACTGCAAGATCATGACCTGAGCTGAAGTGGGATGCCCAATAGACTGAGCCACCCAGGTGCCCTGTTTTGTTTTTTCTTTTAAAGCAAGTTCCAGGAAGGTAGGGACATTGTATCTTCCTCCTTCCATATTAGTTTCCCTAAGGGCTGGCATGACAAAGTACCACAGACTGGGGGCTTAGTCAATGGAAGTTTATTTTCTCCGTTCTGGAGGCTGACAGTCTAAGGTCAAGGTGCTAGCAGGGTTGATTTCTCCTAAGGGCCGCAAGGGAAGATGTGTTCCAGGCCTCTCCTTGGTTGGTAGTTGGGTGTCTTCTCCCAGGGTCTTCACATTATCTGCCTCTGTCGGTATCTGTACCCAAATCTTCCTTTTCTTGTAGGGACACAAGTCATACTGGAATACAGCCCAACTTAATCACCTCTTTTAATTTAATTACCTCTTCAAAGTAATTTTGACTCTAAGCACAGTCACATTCTGGGGATCTGGGAGTAAGGAATTCTGTGGGGACACAGTGCAGCCCGTAATACTCACCCATCCCCAGAACCTGGTCCAGTGCCTGGAAAATAGAGGGGCTCAATTAACTGTTGAGTGAATCAATAACTGTTAGAAGACAGCAGCCGTGCAGCAAGACTGTGCCGCCTGAATCCTCCCTTCTCCTTGTGTCTTCTGGTTATAGTTTTTTTTTTTTGTAATGTTTTTATTTATTTTTTGAGAGCGGGGAAGGGGCAGAGAGAGAGGGAGAGAGGATCCAAAGCAGGCTCTGCGCTGACAGCGAAGACCCAACGCAAGGTTCGAACTCATGAATCATGAGATCATGACCTGAGCCAAAGTTGTATGCTTAACTCCACCCAGGCGACCCTAATGACAGTGGTCCTTTCCTCCAGCCTGTGGGCCTGAGCTTGTGGCTGTTGGGGGATAGTTAGCAGGAGAGCAGTGCAAGGCAGATAGATCTGCATAGGGTTGGATTTTATGGCCACTACAGGTCTGACAGTCTCTGCCACGTGCCTGATTTACTGGGAACATTTTAGTAAGAAGCAAGACAATCAGACAAGGCTGAATGCATGGCCCCAGGCAGGGTTCAATAAGACCTGGCAGGCTCTGCCTCCCCAACCACAATTGCCTTTCTCCAACCACAACTGCCCTCTTAACCTCTAACTAATGAGTGCTCAGAACCTACCCTCTCAAAGGTGAGGGGGAGACGTAAATTAACATTAACATACAGGAGTTCCATTGAAATGTTTAAAAGCCAATGAAGCGTCTTTAATTCAGCTTTACGCATTAATTACCAAAATGAAACAAGAGCATACCTATAACAAAAATTGTGAATTAAAACCCTTTCAGTCTTGAATACATTTATCTACTTAACTATAGAACCATTTATTCCTTTGATTTTTGCCTGTGATATGAAAGAAAAAGAAAAAATGAAGCAATTAGAAGTTATTGAACATAAACCTATTTTAAGATTATGTTTAAAACCTCAAAATCAGGCAATTACAGCAATATTTAAAGCATTTCAGATAAATGCTGTTTTACCAGGCTATTTCTTTTCTTTCCTTTTAATTTCTGGCTTGTAAAATTCAAAAGGGCATTTTAATTTTTTAAGATTTTTCTTCCTAATTGTAAAGGTAATACATCCTTATTAAAGAAAATTTTGGGGATAGAATAGCATAAAGAAAACATCTAATCCCACCCTCAGAGAAATTCATTGTCAGCCTTCTGGTATATTTCCCTCCAGTGGTTCGTTATAATATTTAAGGTAATGTGATTATTCTCTATAAAGTATTTTGATTCTGACTTGACCAGATCTTTTCCTTATGCTATTAGAATTCCTTGTAAACATCATTTTTTTCTATTTACTTGTTTATTGTGATATTTCTTATATTCAACAAGTACACAAATCTTAAGCATACAAATCGATGAACTTTGACATATGTGTATACCTGCATAATCACCATCCACAGTTCCACTGGGGGGGGGGGGGGAGCGCCTGCATGGCTCAGTCGTTAAGGGTCTGACTTCGGCCCAGGTCATGATCTGGTGGTTCGTGAGTTCGAGCTCTATGTTGGGCTCTCTGCTGTCAGCTCAGAGCCCACTTCAGATCCTCATCTCCCTCTCTCCCTCTGCCCCTTCCCTGCTCGTGTTTTCTCTCTCAAGAATAAATAAACATGAAAAATAAAAAACAAACATTTCTACTAATTCACAAAGCTCCTTTTTGCCTCCTCCAATCTTGCCTATTTTTGAGCTTGGTTTAAGTGGAGCTAAATTGCAGGTTATCTTTTGTAGCTTAACCAACTGAATCACCCTGGTGCCCCTCACCAGACCCCTTTGTAAAGTGATATACTGATTACCCTCCCACCAGCACCAGGTGAGAGCTCCAGTTATTCCTATTCTCACCAACACTTGACACTGTTAGGGTTTTTTCCCCCATATTGTCAGTCTTTTCAATTTTAGTCATTCTCCTGGGTATGTTGTGGTTTCTCATTGTGATTTTAATTTGCATTTCCCGCGTCACTAAAGGCATTGGGCACCTTCTCTTTATGTCCTGTTTAAAAAATCTTTGCCTATGCAGCACCTGGGTAGCTTAGTCTGTTAAGTGTCCAACTCTTGGTTTCAGCTCAGGTCATGATCTTACAGTTTATGAGTTTGAGCCCCGGATAGGGTTCTGTGCTGACATCTTGGAGCCTGCTTGGGATTCTCTCTCTCTCTGTCTCTCTCTCTCTCTCTCTCTCTCTCTCTGTCTCTCTCCCTCTGTCTCTCTCTGTCTCTCTCGTGAACTTCTCCTGCTTGCTCTCTATTTCTCTGTCTCAAAAATAAATAAACATTAGGGGTGCCTGGGTGGCTCAGTCGGTTAAGTGTCTGACTATCGATTTCAGCTCAGGTCATGATCTCAGGGTTTGTGAGACTGAGCCCTGAGTTGGGCTCTGAGCTGACAGTGTGGAGCCTGCTTGGGATTCTCGATCTCTCTTTCTCTCTCTCTCTATCTCTCTCTCTCTCCCTCTCTCTCTCTGCCCCTCCCCTCTTGTGGTCTCTCTCTCTCTCTTAAAAATAAATAAATAAAAACTTTAAAAAAGCAATAAAATAAATAAAAATTTTAAAAAGCCAAATCTTAAAAAAAAATCTTTGCCTACAACAGGCTGTGAATTTTCCTAAAACATCATTTTTAATGATTATATAATATATCATTCTGTAAATTCACCATTTTCCTATTTTGAGATACTTAGGTTGAACCCTATTTCCCACCAGTGTAAGTAAAAGTGTTAGTGCTTATTGTCTTATGTGGGCCAGGTTCTGTGTTAAGTTTTCACATACATGCTTAAAAGAATTATCCAGCAAGTACTGTTTTCATGCCCATCTTATAGAAGGATAAAGAAAGGCTGGGAAAAGCTGGTAACTTACCCAAAGTCATATGACTAGTGACGGAACTGAAATTTCAGTCTAGATCGCTGTGCTATAGATCCAGGATGATGAACTGTCTTGCCATTTACTTTTCAAATGATTATTTCCTCGTGATAAATACCTAGAAGTGGAATTTACTGGGCTGAAAGGTAGGAGCATGTGAATATTCCTGGCAAACACTCCACCAGTCTCTCCCATTTTAATCTCACCATTCATTCACATTGTAGGATTCCCCATCTCTTGGGCTTCTTTACAGGGAGAGATTAAGAGTTTTACACACTAACAATTATGCTTAGAACAATGATTACAGTAAAAAAAATTTTTTTAAGTTCTTAGTTATTGAAAACTAACTGTGGGCCAAGCACTTCACATACATACTTTATCTTATTTAAAACCCACAATCATCCTGCAAGGAAGGCAGTGCATTTAGTATTTATAAATGCGCAACCAGGATCAGAGAGAGAAAAGAGTTTGCCCAAAGGCATGTGATTCCTCAGAAGCACTGAGGACTCAAAACATCTAATTTCTGTGCTTTCCAGCTACCACCTGCCACTTTGGCAGGTACAATAGACAGTTCTACTGGCTTCCGTTCCCAGCCTGCCCCACCCTGTTTCCACGATGTGTGCCCCAGGAGGCAGCCTATGTCGGCTCCCTGGCTCTCTGGGGAGAGGCCAGCAGATTAGTGGGAGGAAGGAAGGGAGTGAATTCTAGGTATTCCCACCGACCCCCCACCCCCAAGGTCCCTTTCTATGGGTTGCCTCATCTGCCTGCATCCCCAGACAAGAGCTCTCTCCACACCGCGCCCCTTCCATCCCCTGGTTCTAATGACAGCACCCTCCTTCCCTGCAGTGGAGTGACTGCATCTGCTATTTCTAGCCTCAGAGTTCTAGATACTTCTTTGTGGTTTAACTGGTTTTTTTTTTTTTCTTCTTGAGACCTTGAAGGAAAGAATCACCTGAATGACAGCAAGCTTCGACACTGTCCCACCAACACACTTGGGCCTTCATCAACCCATCAACTGTTGCAGCTGAACTCTTTTTACAGGCGTGTCCCCTAGTCAGATCCATCCCAGGTAAGGGAGCAGCCCAGCCTCCCTCACCCCGAGGGTGCTGGTCTCTCCTTCGAGGTGGGGCTGTTGGGACGTTGTGCAACCTCAGCTCTCCAATGGCTTCAAAAACATTGTTGGAAGTTAGTCTGCCTCATTTTGTGTGTGCTAAGAATGATAGTGCTGCTCCTTCCAGCTCTCTACATCCTGAGTAGAATAAACTGATTGTTTTTTAAAAAAAACTTTTCTTGGGGCCATAACTTCAAATTTTCAGAAATGTTGCAGATATATGATGCAGAACACTCTTTTTATAGCTGAATCCTCTCAATTTTAACATTTTGCCACGTTTGTTTTGTTATTCTCTCTCTCTATCTCTCTATCCTGAATCAGTTGAGAGTTGGCTGAACGCCCCACGTGCCTTCACCTACTAAGACTTGGGTATAGATTTCCCAAGAACAAGTTTATATTCTTTCATAGCTCTACTGCAGTCCTCAACTTCAGGCTATTTAAAATTGGCATGGGGCGCCTGGGTGGCTCAGTCGGTTAGACATCCGACTTCAGCTCAGGTCACGATCTCGCGGTCCGTGAGTTCGAGCCCTGCGTCGGGCTCTGGGCTGATGGCTCAGAGCCTGGAGCCTGCTTCGGATTCTGTGTCTCCCTCTCTCTCTGTCCCTCCCCCATTCGTGCTCTGTCTCTCTCTGTCTCAAAAAAATAAATAAACGTTAAAATTGGCACAACACTTTTATCTAATCTACAGTACATATCGTCTCTCTCTCTCTCTCTCTCGTTAACCCAGTAATGTCCTTTACAATGGCCCTATGGGAGAGGCAAAAAATTTGCCTTAGATTCTTTCCCCTTCAATCTTTCAAATGGAATAAAAGCCTTAATCTGTGCATGACCATGCTCTCAGTAGGGGGTGGGGGTGGGTGGGGAGGAAAACCAGCCCAGCTTCCTTAGGCCATTGGTGAAAACTCACTGTAGCCAGGAACAGAGTAAAAACAAAACTGTACCGTGGGATAGGCAGGATTGTGCCCACGACCGCAGCTGGAAGAGGGGCAGGAGAACCGAGAAAGCCCCTCCACCCCCTAAAACCAGGGACATAGTGCATACCTACATCTGAGGCTCAATCAGACCAACATAGGAAATACAGCACCACTCCCTCGATGCCCTCTGATTGCTAAACGAGCACATTTTAAATAATAAGTAACAGCAGAATCTTGGGAGAGAGACAGGATAGCAACCAAATGTTCAAACAGACGCTCTTAGATGTGTGGTGCAAAGGGAAGACCTGAAGTTCAGACCTGAACAGTTATTGTTCTGATAAAGCAAGCCCCGTCCTAAACACAAAGGGTCCCTACTGGAATTTGCAGCTTGTGGCACACAGACGGTAACCGCAGCCACAGTTCGTGGCAAACCCAGTCTGATGCTTGTCTGCATTACTTCAAACCCCCATACTAACGGTCTTACTGAAGGAAAGACATGTCAATTGCCAGGCATAAAAATGATGACCTTAGTCTTTTTGTCCTCCACAAGATGTCCACTTCCAATAAAACATTATGAGGCATACAAAGAGGTGTGAAAAAATATACTCCCAAGAGACAAAGCAATGATCAGAACCAGAGTCAGATATGACACAGACATTGGAACAGACAGGACACTTAAAATAACTCTGATTAATGGAAAAGGTTGACAACATGCAAGATGGGATGACTAATTTCAGCAAAGAGATGAAAACTGTAATAAACTATAATAAATAATCAGATAGAAATCCCAGAAAGGAAAAGCACAGTAGTTACTGGCTCATCAGTAGACTCAACACCACTGAGGAAACAATAAGGATGTTTGAAGGCAGGTTAATAGAAATTCCTCCAACTGAAATACAGATAGAAGAGTGTATATGTTGGGTCGGGGGAGGGGAAAGAGAGCATTCAAGGAGTTGAAGGGACAATATCAAACAGTCTAACATATGCATAATTGGAATTCCAGAATGAGAAGAGAGAGATGGGGGCGCCTGGGTTGCTCAGCTGGTTAAGCTCTTGGTTAAGCGCTTGGTTTCGGCTCAGGTCCTGGTCTCGGTTCCGTGAGTTCTAGCCTGACCATGGGCTTTGTACTGACAGCAAGAAACCTGCTTGGGATTCTCTGTCTCCCTCTCTCTCTGCCCCTCCCCCACTTGTGCTGTCTCTGTCTCTCTCAAAATAAATAAATAAAGTTAGTTTTTTTATTTTTAAATTTAATTTAATTTTTAATTTTCTAATGTTTTATTTATTTTTGAGTGAGAGAGCGTGAGTGAGGGAGGGGCAGAGAGAGAGGGGAACAGAGGAGATCCAAAGTGGGTTCCATGCTGACAGCAGAGAGCCCGATGAGGGGCTCAAATCCACAAACTGCAAGACCATGACCTGAGCTGAAGTCAGATACTTACCGACTGAGCCATCCAGATGACCCTAAAAAAAAATTTTATTTTAAATTTGAAAAAAAAAAGAAAGAGAGAAAAGAGAGAGGGAGAATGGGGCACAGGAAATATATGAATAAATAATGGCTGAGAATTTTCCAAAATTAATGACTAGCAACACTAAATCACAGACTCAAGAAGCTTTGGATGAATACCAAAGCAAAACACACACACAGGCATATCGTATTCAAAGTACTGAAAACAAACACAAAGAGAAAATCTTGAAGTCAGCTAGAGTGCAGAAACATTACATACCAGCGGAACAAAGATAAGAGTTGACAACAGATTCCTTATAAGAAAATAAGGTCCCCTGGCTGGCTCAGTCAGTGGAGCCTGCAACTCTTGATCTCAGAGCTGTGAGTTCGAGCCCCCCATTGGGTGTAGAGATTACTTAAAAATAAGATCTTTTAAAAAAAGAAAAGAAGAAGACAATGGCATGACATCTTTAAAGGGCTGAAAGAAAAAGCTTTCAACCCAGAATATCCTATACTCAGCAAGAATGTCTTTGAAGAAAAAAAGAAAAAAAAAAGAAAAAATAAATACTTTCTCACACAAACACACACTGAGGAAATTCACCGCCAGCAGAACTACTCTACAAGAAATAGTAAAAGGAAGTTCTTCAGGCCAAAAAAATATATATCAGACTGAAAACCTAGATCTACACCAATAAGTGAGGGGAACTAGAAATTGAATAAATTAAAGTAAAATATAATTCTTTTTTTCCTTATTTTTAATTACTCTAGGACATAACTTCCTGCCTAAAGCAAAATAGTAGTAATGTATTACATGTTGTAAGTAAATGTAAAAGTAAAAAAGTGTGACAATAGCACGAAGAATGAGAGAAAGAAATTGAGAACATTGTTGGAAATCCATTATACTAAATGTGAAGTGCTATAGTGTTATTTCAAGATAGATTCTGATCAGTTTAAAAAACTGTATTGTAAACCCTAGGGAAATCACTAAATTTTTAAAAATATTTTTATTTATTTTTGAGAGGATGGGAGAGAGAGAGAGAGCAGGAGACAGAGGATCTGAAGCAGGCTCTGTGCTGACAGCAGAGAGTCTGGTGTGGGGCTTAAACTCATGAACCACGAGATCATGACCTGAGCCAAAGTCGGTCGTTTAACTGAGCCACTCAGGCGCTCCACTAAAAATCTTTTTAGAGAGGTGTACATCATAATTATAGAGGAGAGAAAACGGAATCATAAAGAGTGTTCAAATTACCCGAGAGAAGCCCAAAAAAGAGGAAAAAGAGAAAAGCCCAGCTAGCAGAATGATAGGATTTAACCCAATCATATCTATCACATCAATAATGCATTGAATGTGCTTAGGTAGGGAGAGATAAAACATGTAAACAGGAAGCAAAAGGAAGCTGCAGTGGCTGTATTAACATCAGATAAAAGAGATTACAGAGCAAGGAATGTTATTAGGGACTAAGAGGTATTACATCAGAAAAAGGAGTAGATTCTCCAAGAATATGTAGCAATCCTAAACGGGGATACACCTAGCAACAGACGTCCAGCCTCTGTGAAATACAAAGTGTTGGAAGTGAAAGGAGAAACCGTCAAATTCACAACTGCGGCAGAGACTTCCTCTTTCTCCTTTCTCGTCATTGACAGAACAACGAGGCAGCAGATCCACGAAGATAAAAAAGACGTGAACATCACAACCAATCATATCATGTTTCCTCAGCCTCTGGGGTTGGCCTTTCTAAAATCCAATTCTTATTTTTCTCATTTTTCCTGTGTGATTTCCCTCCTCCCCCCATCCCAACATGGAAGCATTTAGGATCTCCTCTTTATCCCTCATATTCTGAGATGTCATGATAATGTTCCTCGGTGTGAGTCTTTCCTTCTGTTTGACTGGGCATTTATTTGGTCAGCTGATGTAATCTAGAGATACTGTGTTCTCAGATCATTTCTTCCCTCGTGTTTCCTTGTTCTGTTTTCTGAAACTGCTATTAGCGGATGTTGGATTTTTAAAGTTTATTTATTTATCTTGAGAGAGAGAGACAGTGCACACATGTGAGTGAGTGGGGAAGAGGAAGATGGGGGGGGGGGGGAGAGAATCCTGTTCAGGCTCCACACTGTCAGAGCTGAGCCGGGTGCTGGTTTCAAACTCATGAACTGTGAGATCATGACCTGAGCCCAGGTCAGCCACTTAACCGACTGAGCCACCCAGGCACCCCAAATGTTGGATTTTTATATTAAGTCTCCAATGTTCTCAAATGATCCCTCCTACCTTCCCTCCTACCTTCCTGATTTCTATATCTTTGCCTTTTAAACCTACCTTCTTGGAGATTTTTTCTTTTTTTTTTTTTCCTTTTTTAAAATTTTTAATTTTATTTATTTATTTATTTTGAAATTTATTGTCAAATTGGCTTGGTTTCCATACAACACCCAGTGCTCATCCCAAAAGGTGCCCTCCTCAATACCCATCACCCACCCTCCCCTCCCTCCCACCCCCCATCAGCCCTCAGTTTGTTCTCATGGAGATTTTTTTCAACATCATCTTCTATGCATTCTATTACATTCATATATTACAGTTATATTTTTAATCTCCAAATGATATTTCTTGTTCTTTAATCATTCCTCTTTTTCATAGACTCCTATTTTTATTTCAGAGTGAAATGTCCTTTTTTAAAATGTTTTTGAGGATGGTATTTACAGTGTTTTCTTTAAATTATCTACTGCTTTCTTCATTGTCTCTTTTCTCCAGGTTCCTTTGCTTCCCTTCAATTTGTTTTGCAATCTGACTCATTTTGAAGCCTCACTTAAATGTCTGATGGTCTTGATTGGAAGGGACTACCATTATTTAAAATCTAACTAAAACTTCAGAGTGCATGGAACAATAGACTTTATTATGGAGTGATAGGGGCCTTTCTGTGAGTTACCCTCAGGTTTCTAGAAGCTTCTAGAAGCCTTTTTTTTTTTTTTTTTGCCATTCCAACTCTCCAAAAAAGAGTGAAGGAGGAGTTGTGGTGACAGACTCAGCCAGAAAATGTATGAAAGAAATGAGGGAAAATGGGCAGTAAGGGAACTATTGGAATAAAAGAACATAGTGAAACAAATACTGGGTTAGGAATTCCTTCAATCTAAATATGGCAATGAAAGTTGGGAAAAGTTAGGATAAAAACTGGGGGCACACTTGGGTGGCTCAGTCGGTTAAGCATCCGGCTTCAGCTCAGGTCATGATCTCATGGTTCGTCAGCACAGAGCTTGCTTGGGATCCTCTGTCCCACTTCCTTCCTTCATTCATGCACACACGCATGCGTGCATGTGCTCTCTCAAATAAAATAAAATAAAATAAAGTAAAATAAAATAAAACAAAATAAATAAAATATAAATTTCTTTAAAAAATACAAAAATACTTTTCTAAAAATTCGGGATATGCCGAGGTATTCAATGTGTGGTTACCTGTGTTATGAAGACGGGACAGTAGAGAGGGTGGTGTTCGGTGTTTGCTGTTCACGTGATTTTACCTGTTGCCAGGCCTGCACGTGACCTCCAGCCTGCACTGACCACAGCCGGGCCTGCACTACTCCCTTGCATCCCTATGTGTTAGCCTCAGCATTTCACAAGCCCAACTACATAATTTGTGGGGTCCAGCACAAACTGAAAATGCAGAACTCCTTATTCAAAAATTATTAAGAATTTCATGGGGGAAATGGGGAGATACTGGTCAAAGGGTACAAAAGGTACAACTTAGTGGAAGTTTAGGGGAAACAGAGTTAAGTGCATGAGATTGGTTTGCTAGTTATGACTTCAAAGAGGTATGCATAGGGGTGCCTGGATGGCTCAGCTGGTTGACTGACTTCAGCTCAGGTCATGATCTCGGGGTTCAAGTGCCATGTCAGGCTCTTTGCTAACAGCTCAGAGTCTGGAGCCTGCTTTGGATTCTGTGTCTCCCTCTCTCTCTCTGCCCCTCCCCCATTTGCAATCTCTCTCTCTCCCTCTCTGTCTCTCTTTCTCAAAAATAAACATAAAAAAAAAAATAAGTATCCATAAAGAAGTAAAGGTTATGAGAGACCCTGGGTCAACAGCAAGTTCACATGGACTTTTGGTGAGGTATTGAGTGTACATTTCTCTGCTGGGCTAGCTCTAGAGCCAGACTGCCAGGGCTCCTATCCCAGCTTTCCCACTGAGCAGACGCAGGACCTGGACATGTGTCACTGCTTCTCTTTACCCCTTAGTCTTCTTACCTCTACAGCAGGTATAATAGTAGCTATGTCATGGTTGTTATACAATAAAATGAGTCAGTGCCTGAGAACCCAAAAACATTGACTATTGAGGTGGAGACAGGTAGGTGAATCTCTGATGGCTGAGGGTAACAACACCTCTGTGGGATGCTTCCTCTCCAAACAGGAACAGTTAATGGGCTCTGAACAGAACAGTGGCTGGTCTGTTTAAAGCTGGAGGACAGTTCTCATTTTGCCTTCCATAGGTGATGATCACTTGGTTTACCAGGTTGACCTTGGCCTGGAGTCTGGAGGAACAAGCCACTATTTCCATATCTGAACTATTGGTTGAGATGCCATCTTTCCTCTCTTCTCTTCCATTTCAGTTTCGAAGTCCAAGCCTGTAGGTCTGGAGGGTCCAGATCTGACCCCGCCTTCCCCAAATCCAGTTACTGATGAGGGCTGTCATTGGCTGGGATCCCACTGGCATGTGGGGCACACGCCTGCTGCCCAAGGCTTTTTTTGGATGCTAGTGGCAAAAGCACAGATAGTGTAAGATTAAATAAGAAAGTTTGGGCTACAGTAAATAATCTATGACAAGGCAGGATAGAACAGGCCTCAGAGACAACAGCAATGCATTCTTTCCCTTCATGTGCCATCTTCTGCCTGTACGTGGCTCTCATTCTCTCACACTAGTGCATATGCTTTGTGAGGCTATCTAAGATATTGTCAACAAACCTAGAGGAATATATGGTGCACGGTGGATAGTGTTTCATTGTGAAAGATAAAGGCTGACTCTGTAACACATCTGAGAGTTCTCATCTCCTTGGACCTTGAGTGACGATAGGCAAAAAGCAGATGACTTCAGAAGGAAAAGCCAGAGTAGAACTGAACACTGCCTGCAGGGACCTTTGATCTTCGTCTGCCCAGGCTAGCTTTGAAATGAGCTGTATAACTCCTGAGCATTGGAAATGTTCTGGAGCAGAGGCCAGTTACTGTACTGCACCTGAATAAACAAAGAGTCACGGGACTGCCTCCTCACTTCCCCTTCATCAAAAGCAATTCCCTTCTTAAAGGGATACTTATGTTTCTGCATTCATAATTTCCCTGCCAAAAGAACGAGTTAATGTTATTCTGATGCCACTTGAGAGAAGAGGTAAAATTCCTAGATCCCATGGAAGAAATAATATACACTCCAGAAAGAAGGAAGCTAGGAAATGTAAGATTCAGAGGAAGTGAATAGAAATAGAACTTGAATCAAAATATTGTTGACTAGGGGCACCTGGTTCGCTCAGTCAATACAGCATGCAGCTCTTGATCTCGGGGTTGTGAGTTGGAGCCCCAAGTTGTGTGTAGAGATTACTTAAAAATAAAATCTTAAAAATATTTATATTGTTGACTAGAAAAAAAGATAGCAGAGAAGTGCACCTGAGTGGTTCTGTCAGTTGAGCATCAGACATTTTTTTTTAATTAATTAATTTTTTTGAGAGAGACAGAAACAGTGCAAGCACAGGAGGGGCAGAGAGAGAGGAAGAGAGAAAGTCCCAAGCAGGTACCATGCTGCAGAGGCAGGGTTCGAATCCACAAACTGTGAGATCATGACCTGAGCCGAAAACAAGAGTTGGACACTTAATCGACTGAGCCACCCAGGTGCCCCGAATGTCAGACTCTTGATTTCAGCTCAGGTCATCGCCTTGGGGTTGTGAAATCAAGCCCCATGTCAGGCTCCATGCTGAGTGTGGAGCCTGATTAAGATTCTCTCTCTCTGCCCCTCTGCCCCTCTTCCTGGCTTGCCTCTCTCTCTCTTTAAAAAAAATAAAAATGTATCAGAGAAGAAAGAAAAAGTGAACAACCATTGTAATGCTAGAGAAGCCCAATTGAGTGAGAATCTGTAAAACCTTCTGGAAAAGCAACATGGGATGGATGAATGAATAGGAGATAGATAGATGATTGATAGATAGATAGATAGATAGATACACAGATGATAAACAGTTTTCCTGATTACTGGTGATGTTAAGGACCTATTCATAAGCTTCTTGGCCATTTTTATACATTCTTTCATTAATTGTCTGAATGACTTTTTTTTCAATGCCAAGATCAGCAAAAGGGACTATAAATAACTTCAGAAACAAGAGAAGGGAGAATGTATAATAGATGCAATGTAACAGATCAGAAGGATAATGCAGACTCTTCAACACCTATTTTGCTTTAGTCCTCTATTTCATGAAGCAAAATCTCCAGGCTAAAAGGAAGAAAGGCAGCCCCATGTATAGGAAGGAATGGTGGATCCATAAGACAAATTGGGGAGTAAGGAAGAGATCTAGTGGTCCACTGATAACTATTTTCCTCTTCTTTCTTGAGAACTTCCACATTTTAGCTAGATATGGGATAACCAACTTTCCCGTTTGCCCAGGATTGAGAGGTTTCCCAGGAGGCAGGACATTCAGTGCTAGAATTTGTGAGAAGTAAGGGAGATGATTCATTTTCAGAAATACTAAATACAAGCTGTGCTGTCTAATTAACAATAGGTTTACAGCCTATTGGAAATATGTATGAACCAACCCCACCCTCCCTGCAATGGAGTCCCAAACCCTTGGGCACTTCACTTTCTGGTCTTCTTCCCCTGTCCTTTCCTTGGGCTTATTTTCATAGGTTTTGCAATGAGCGTGCACCAAGGAACAAAGGGACAGGTACTGAAAGTCTCTGCATCACGTCTGGGAATGTACATTTGTTCCAATCAGACAACTTTTTGCCTTAACGTGGGCATAGGTGACTTCCGGGTAAGGCTGTAACCTCTGTAGTACTCAGCCAGTGAGGAGTCAGAGGAGAGACTTGCACGCTAGGAGATAAATTGCCTGTTCTAATGGCCTGTCTGTCAGACACCTGCTCTTCAAGAACGTTGATTAAAGCTTCACTTCACTGTGTTCTGAGTCTCCGCGTCCCTCCTTTGATTGGGTCAATGGGCTTATTTCTAACAACCTGGAAAAGACCCAGGGAAACCATGATCACCTAGGTAGGTCCTCGACGACTCAAGACGAAAATGATTATTTCCCAGCCTCTTTTCCAGCTACATGTGGCTATGGGATTAAGCTAGGACCATGAAATAAAAGAAAAGGTGATGTCTGTACTTTCCGAGGTTTTCACATTAAAAGAAAGAGCCCTTCCCTTCCTTTCTGTCTTCCCACAGGCTCAAAAGGGGAAGAGAGAAGGAGCAGGTAAAGCCATCTTAAATTATGAGATCGAATCCACCTGTTAAGAATGCAAGAGCAGCAGGAGAGGAGGATGCAGACTCCCTGGTTATTAGGAAGCTGCCATAACAACTAGAGATACTTACCCAGCTTTTCTGGGAGAGAAAATAAACTTCTATTTTGCTTAAGCCCCTGTACTTTAGGCCTCCGTTTATAGCTGCCTGCATAATATAAGAGCTTAACCAGGTAAGCTAAATGATTTCAATGGATTTAAACTGGTGTTTTTGAACTTCAGACAAAGAAAGACTGCATGGCCCATAAACCTTAAAGTGATGAGTTTGAAGACAATCTTGGGTCATTTTCCAGAGTAGATTAATAAAAGGATGTTGATGAGTCACTTTAAAAGGCAGCTGAAATTGCTAGGCTCTAAAATGGTGGCACCGGGGCGCCTGGGTGGCGCAGTCGGTTAAGTGTCCGACTTCAGCCAGGTCACGATCTCGCGGTCCGTGAGTTCGAGCCCCGCGTCGGGCTCTGGGCTGATGGCTCGGAGACTGGAGCCTGTTTCCGATTCTGTGTCTCCCTCTCTCTCTGCTCCTCCCCCGTTCATGCTCTGTCTCTCTCTGTCCCAAAAATAAAAAACGTTGAAAAAAAAATTTTTTTTAAATGGTGGCACCAAGAGCAAGCCTTGTTAAGCTTGTCTTGGTTTCACTCTTTTGAGACGGTTCCTATGCTGGTAGGTCAGCAGAGCGTATACTTGTGATGAGGCTACTGAACAAGAACATGCGTGACATCCATGCAGACTTGTTCTGGGTACACATACAACTAGGTGGAGTAATAACTGGTTGAACAATCATACCCAAAGGGTATTGAGTAATACATCAACGTCAACTTGGAAGGAAATTTCAAGATATAAGCCTGGATCTAGCTAAATATTTTATCAGTGATTTGGACTGATAGTGAAGTGCGCGTCGAATTGGCAAATGACGAGGAAAGTAATAAATACTGATGAAGATAGAATCAGGACTAAAAGTTCTTGTTGGCTAGAGTGGCAGGATGAAACTAACAACGTGAGGTGATAACTGTGTGTTCGTGCACTCAGATTTTTTTTTCCGAAAAAACACACGTCTAATAAGAGAAGAAATGGGGAAGATATGAATGAGTGTTGTTTGTGGGAAAGAATTGGAATGTTTTAGCTGTTGGTTCAAAATGAGTCGATGGGCAGAGCTCGAGCAGTGCTGGCTGACTGCATTAATGGAGTGACATGGTCTTCCATGGAGGGGGGAGGGTGGGTCTGGCTCTGTTAGCAACATTCAAAGTGGCAGTTCTCAGACTACCATGTGAAAGGTATAGAGGCACAGCTTAGAGAAGTGGAGGAAACATGAAACTGACCTCAAATATATGGAGGGCTATCCTGGGGCACTCTCCACAGCCATGACCCTGGTCCCTCTCTCTGATGTTCACCTTTTCCTCCTCTGTTTTATCTGACTATCCACCTGAGGTTTTATCTGACTATCCACCTGCTCCTGAGGTTCAGCTTGGCACTCTGTTCCTGCCGCTTATCTTCACTTATCGTTCATCCTGCTGCTTTCTGTGAGAAATAAGCCCACTGACCCAATCGGAGGAGGGACACAGGGACTCACACAGTGAGGTGAGGCTTTAATCAACGTTCTTGCAAGACAGGGTGTCTGATGGACAGGCACACACGGGGCAGTTAAAGCAAGCAATTTATCTCCTAGCGTGCAAGTCCCTCCCCTGATTCCTCATTGGCTGTGTACGACAGGGGTTACAGCCTTACCTGGATGTCGCCTATGCCCATGTAAGGCAAAAAATAGTCTGATTGGAACAAATGTACATTCCTTGAGGTGCTGCAGAGACGTCACTTCTTTGGCACACGCTCATTGCCAAGCCTGTGAAAAATAAGCCAGTGAAATGGAGAGGGGAAGAACAACTAGGAAATGAAGTGTCTATGGGTCTGGGACTCCACTGTGTGCGTGTGTGTGTGTGTGTGTGTGTGTGTGTGGAGGGGGGGTGGTTCGTACAAATTTCCAATGGGTTGTAAAACCTATTGTTAACTAAGCAGCACAGCTTTTTTTTGGTATTTCTAAAAATGAATCATCTCACTTCTCACATCTCTGCTTTGGGATACTCTCTTTCCGACCCAAGACACTGATGTCAAGGAGATTGAATGGACACGAATAGAGGAGCTAAGGGTGAGCAGTGGGAATGGTTATGCCCCCAAGCATTTCCTCTTAAGAAGGTGTTTTTTCAAATTATGTATGAAAAAGGTAGTCAAGGGGAACACGTCTTTTGATTACAGGGTCATGAGTTCGAGCGGCAGATTGGGGCAGATTGGGCGTGGAGCCCGCTTGAAAAATAAAATTTAAAAAAGTAGTCAAGGGGCATCTGGATGGCTCAGTCGGTTAAGCATCTGATTCTTGGTTTCGGCTCAGGTCATGATCTCACGGCTTCGTGGGTTTGAATCCCACACTGGGCTCTGCACTGGCACTGCAGAGCCTTCTTGGGACTCTCTCTCTCTCTCTCTCTCTCTCTCTCTCTCTCTCTCTCCCTCTCTCTCTCTTTCTGCCCTTTCCCTACTTGCGCTGTCTCTGTCTCTCTCTAAATAAATAAATAAACTTAAAAAAATAATAAAATAAAGTACCCTCACCCTCATTTTTAAAAAAAAACAGTAGTCAAAAGAGGCAACTTTTTAATATGTTCTTTTCTTTGAATTATAGAAGTTCTCTATGCTTCTGAGGGCTAATTGGTAATATAGGGCAGTATGATGAACTATATACCTTAAATAGCCCTCCAAAGAAACAACTAAAACTGCTGAATAAAAATTTTAAAAACATGTATTTATAAATGCATCACTGAAATTGCACTAAAAAAGCTTCCCAAGCCAAAAATGAAATGAAAATTGAAATCCAGATAGGAAAAACGGCCCTGAGGTTGGCTTTCACCTTGAGGCCATCTGCCCAACTCTAGTGACCTTGAGCTTTCCTTACATAGCCCTTCAGGGCGCAAAACTCAGAAGCTAAACTCCAAGGCCTTCCTAAACTGCAGCATCTAGAATGATACCCTGCATAAACCTGGGAACCCCAAAGACTACAGCACCAATATAATGAACTACAAATAAATTTGCTCTGATGAAAAACACAGACTTGCTATATTGACTTTTTAACATTGGATCTGCTCTAGTAATGTGTAATCCTCAGGAGAACTCATGACTCATATGAGTTTTGGCCTCAATTACAACTACCTACGAGGTTTTAAAAACATCAGTCTAAAAGGTTAAAATAACCTTGGGCACCCAGAGAAGCAAGCCAAATATCTTATGAAAGAACATACCTGAAAGTCAAGTCTTAAAGAATTTTCACAGCTTAAGTTCCAGAGAACAGGAGTTCTCTGGCAAGTATTACATAGTATGCAAGAAACAAGGCAACATACATGAGTGAGAGCAGACAAGAGATTCAATCTATAAAAACTTGCATTAATTGGAATTGTCAGATACTAATATAAAATAAATTTGCTTAATTTATACATAGAAATTAAAAAGGGAGGCACACTATGCTTAGAGAGAAGAGCTAGTTGAAAATAACCAAGCATATGGGGGAACTTGGCTGGCTCAGTCAGTGGAGCACGTGATTCTGGATCTTGGGGTCATGAGTTCAAACCCCACGCTGCCTATAGAGATTATTTTTTTAATCTTAAAAAAAAGAAAAAAAAAACCAAGCACAATTTTAATGGCCAAAATGTAAATGACACTACAAACCAACTAGACCCAATAGTATGTACAGAACATTCCATCCAATAATAGCAGAATGTACCTTCTTCTCAAGTGCACATGGGATCTTCTCCAAATAGAACATATGCTAGGGCATAAAACAAGCCCCAGTAAATTTAGAAATCAGAGGCACCTGGGTGTCTCAAACAGTTGAGCGTCTGACTTTGGCTCAGGTCACCATCTCGCGGTTCACGAGTTTGAGCCCCACCTCAGCTGGCTACTGTCAGACTGTCAGCGCACAGCCGGCTTCCAATCCTCTGTTCCCCTCTCTCTGGCCCTTCCCACGTGCCCTCCCCCTCCAAATTAAGAAATCAGTATTAAAATCACACTATTTTTCTATATTATATATAATATTAATATACATATTAATATATATATAGATTAACATCATATATAGATATATATCATAATAGATATATATAGATTAAAATCATACTACACATATACCGTATATATCTACATACTTTATGTGTAGAGTAAAATCATACTATATATTTATCATACTATAGACATCTGACCACTATGAAACAAAATTAGAAATCAATAATGGAAAAAAAGTAGGATATTCACAAATATAGTATATGGAAATTAAATAATATACTCCTAAATAACCAAAGGGTCAAAGAAGAAATCACAAGGGAAATTAGAAAATACTTTGACATGAATCAAAATGAAGCACAACACACCAAGCCTTATGGGATGCAGCAAAAGCAGGACTTCGAATGAAATTTATGCTTGCAAATGCCTATATTTATAAAGAAGTGGCACACCTGGGTGGCTCAGTCAGTTAAGTATCTGACTCTTGATTTCGGCTCAGGTCATGATCTCAGGGTCGTGAGACTGAGCCCTCTGTTGGGTTCCTCACAGAGTGTGGTACCTGCTTAAGATGCTTTCTCTCTCTCTCTCTGCCCCTCTCCCCCACTTGTGCACACATGCAAGCTCTCTCTGAAAAAAAAGAAAGATCTCAAATCAAGAGGGTAAACTTCTACCTTAAGAAACTAGCAAAAACAAACAAACAAAACAAAACAAAACAAAACAAAACAAAACAAAACAAAACAAAACCATGCAAGCTAAACCCAAAGCAAGTGAAGGAACAAAATCATAAAGACTAGCAAGGAAATAAATAACACAGAGAATAAAAAGAAAACAATAGATAAAATTAACAAAACTGAAAGTTTTGCTGGTCTGAAAAGATATACAAAAGTGACAAAATTTTAGCTAGACTGACAAAGAAAAAAAGAGAGATTCCAAATGGTAAAATCAAGAATGAAAGTGGGGGTGGGGGTGGGGGGGTGTGCCTGGCTGGCTCAGCTGGTGGAGCATGCAACTCTTGATCTTAGGGTCTTGAATTAAAGCCCCATGTTGAGTATAGAGATTCCTTAATTTAAAAAAAAAAAAAAAAGAATGGAAGAGAGATATCACTTTTAACCTCTCAGAAATAAAAAGGAGTATAGGGAAATACTATGTATGCCAATAAGTCACATAAACTAAATGAAGAACAAAATACTAGAAAGACACAAATTACCAAAAGTCTCACACACACACACACACACACACACACACACACAGAGAGAGAGAGAGAGAGAGAGAGAGAGAGAGAGAGAAAATCTGAATAGAGCTATAAGAAATAAAGAGGTTAAATGATTAAAAAAAAAAACTTTTTATGAAGCAAAACTCAAGTCCACATGGCTTCACTAGTGAATTCTACCAAACTTTAAGGAAGAATAAACACCAATCCTTTACAAACTCTTCCCAAAAATAGAACAGGTGGATCTACTTCCCAACTCATTCTATGAGGCCAGTGTTACCCTGATACAATTAGACAAAGACATAAGAAAACTACAGACCAAAATACTTTATGAAAACAGACTCAAAATACCATCATCAAAATACTACCAAATTGAGTTAAGCAGCATATGAAAAAGATTGTACACCATGACCCCATGACCAAGTGGAGTTTATCATAAGAATGCAAGGTTGTCTTATGAAACCGTGAAGACCAACAAATGTAATAGACTCTATTAATAGAATAAGAGACAAAAACCACTTGATCATCTCAATAGAGGTAGAAAAGCAGTTGACAAAACCCAATAGCATGTAATGAAAAAGTACTCAATAAACTAGAGATAGAAGAAAAATTCTTCCCTTGTTAAAGGTCATCTGTAAAAAAGTACACAACCAACAACATACTTGATGATGAAATACTGGATGTCTAAGATCAGGAAAAAAGTCACTTCTATTCAACATTGTACTGGAGGTTATATAGCCAGGGCAATTAAGCAGAAGAAAGAAGTACAAGGCATCCAAATTGGAAGGAAGAAGCACAACTATCTCTATTCATAGATGACATGATCTTATATAGAGAAAATCCTAAGACATTCCTACAGACAAACACAAGTATTAAAACTAATAAACACTTTCATCAAGATTGCAAGATACAGTGTGAATATATAAAAGTCAATTAAATTTTTATACATAAGCAAAAAATATCTGAAAATTAAATTTAACAAAATTATATATATAATAGGATCAAAAAGAATAAAGCACTTAGAAATAAATTTAACAAAAGAAGTACAAGGGCACCTGGGTGGCTCAGTTGGTTAAGCATCTGACTTCGGCTCAGGTTCATGGGTTTGAGCCCCCAGTGGGGCTCAGCACTGATGATGTGGATCCTGCTTGGGATTCTCTCTCTCTCTCTCTCTCTCTCTCTCTCTGCCCCTCCCCTACCTGTGCGCGCTCTCTCTCTCTCTCTCAAAATAAATAAATAAACTTAAAAAAACAAAAAAATAAAAAAACAAAAGAAATGCAAGACTTATACACTAAAAATGACAGAATGTTATTGAATGAAGTTAAAGGAGACCTACATAAATGGAAATACATCCCTTGATCCTCACATTGGAGGTTAGGATTTCAACATATGAATCGGAGGGGTGGCACAAACATTCAGTCTATAACAGCCACCAATAGGACAAAGAATAATCTCTTTGGAAAATGATTCTGGGACAACTGGATGTCCACATGCAAAAGAATGAAATTGGACTCACCTCATACCATGTACTCACCTCATACCATGAACTCAGAATGGATCTAAGACCTAAATGTAAGAGTTACATAAAGTTCTTAGGGGCACCGGAGTGGCTCAGTTGGTTGAGCATCTGACTCTTGATTTCAGCTCAGATCATGATCTCATGGTTGTGAGACTCACATTGGGCTCTGTGCTGAGTGTGGGGCCTACTTAAGATTCTCTCTTTATCTCTCGCTCTGCCCCACCCCCAGCTTGCACATGCTCTACCTCTCTCTCAAAATAAATAAATAAACATTTAAAAAAAAAAACTTAGAAGAAAATATAAGAGCAAGTCTTTACAACCTTGGATTAAGCAATGTTTTTTTTTTTAATTTTTTAATGTTTATTTATTTTTGAGGGAGAGAGAGAGAGAGAGAGAGCAGGGGAAGGGCAGAGAGAGAGGGAGACACAGAATCTGAAGCAGGCTCAAGGCTCTGAGCTGTCAGCACACAGCCCAACGCAGGGCTTGGACCTAAGCCAAAGTCAGACGCTTAACCGACTGAGCCACCCAGGCGCCCAGCAATGGTTTCTTAGATATGGCATGAAAATCACAAGTGACAACAGAATAAGTAGATGAATTGGATTTTATCAAAACTAAAAAATGTGCTTCAATGGATGCCATCAAGAAAGTGAAAAGACAACCCATAGAAAGGGAGAAAACATTGTAAATCATATATCTGAAAAGGGTCTATTATCCAGGGATGCCTGGCTGGCTCAGTTGGTAGAGAGCATGTGACTCTTGATCTCAGGGTTATGCATTTGAGCCCCATGTTGGGTGTAGAGATTGCTTGAAAGATAAAATCTTTTTTTTAAAAGGTGGGGGGAGTCTTGTATCCAGAATATATAAAATCTCTTACAACTCCATAATAAAAAGATAACCCAATTTTTAAAAATGGACATGAGATTTGACTAAAGACGTCTCCAAAGAGACATACATCAATAAAATTATCAGTGAGTCTAAATATTGTTAACCTTTATGGAACAAATAGAAATAGTGTATTTAATCTCCAAACTACCAGATGGGTAAAAATTGTGAAGGGGAAAAAACAGAATGGATTTTTTAAAAGGCAAAAAAGGACACAAGAAACAAAACAAAAAGATAAGACAAGTAGAAAGTAAAAATAATAATTTAAAAAAGAAAGCAGGGGGACGCCTGGGTGGCCCAGTGAGTTCAGTGTCTGACTCTGGCTCAAGTCATGATCTCACAGTTTGTGGGTCCAACCCCTGCATCGGGCTCTGTGCTGACAGCTCAGAGCCTGGAGCCCGCTTTGGATTCTGTGTCTTCCTCTCTCTCTGCCCCTCCCCTGCTTGCACTCTGTCTCTGTCTCTCTCAAAAATAAACATTAAAAAAATTTTTTTTAAAGAAAGTAGAAAATAGGAGAAACAAATTCAAATATGATTCTAAATAGAGTATACTCAGTTTTAAAGACAAAGTTAGGGTCGCCTGGGTGGCTTAGTCAGTTGAGCGTCCGACTTCGGCTCAGGTCATGATCTCATGGTTCGTGGGTTTGAGCCCCACGTCAGGCTCTGTGTTGACAGCTCAGAGCCTGGAGCCTGCTTCAGATTCTGTGTCTCCTCTCTCTCTACCCCCTTCCCCCCCACTCACACTCTCTCTTTCAAAATAAATTAACATTAAAAAAAAATAAAGACAAAGTTGCATGGATTTAAAAAATCTAGTTATATGTCATTTTCAAAAGACATGCCTAAAACATAAGACACAGAGAGTTGTGAATGACAAGATAGGAAAAAAGTACCAAAACAGAAAGATAAGTGGTCTAACTATATTAACATCAGAAAAAAAAGATGCGAAGGTGAAATTAAAAGAAGAGGATTTCTTGTCAATGTAAAGAAGAAATGTCTAAGGGAGTCAAACAAAAGTGAAACAAGTGACCTCTGGAGTCACTAAATTTCCCATCCCTTGAGAAATTCAAATCCGAGGTGATGACTATTTGGTCAGTGTGTCAGGGGGACATTAAACCACCACAGAAAGGATGGGACTTAATGACCACATAGTTCCTCTCTATTAGGGGACATCCTAATATTTTATCTCATTTTCCCATCGTCTTTGATATTGTTTCATTCTCTCATGGCTAGAAGATTTCCTGATTAGTCATGCATCAGCAGGAAACTTCTGACGTTCCCACCTCATTATGAAGCCTCATCTTTAAGGTAAAAAGTCTTGTGCACATGTGTGTATAGGTACGAGGGTGATTTATGTGTGCATTAAACTGTATGTGTACCCACATGTCCACTGTTAGGACATCAATTTCCTCCACTTGGAGATTTGTCTTCTAACTATTTGTCTGAGAAAGCCTCCCAAAGGGAGATTGTAATGTCATTCATCATCTAAGTCAACAACAGTTAGTAGCCTGAGTTACTAACAGATAAGCAAAGCAAGATAAGCATTGCAAGGCCTTCAGAACAGGGCAACATCGTTTGAGGGTGGGGTGGGTGGCAACTACTTGGCAATAGTATTCGGCTGTTCTTTTGCAATAAAGGTCCTGGGGTTTTTAACTACCAGCTCACAATGTGTCAAAAAAAAAAAAATCTCAAAGAATTTTCGGGAAGGTCTCCGGGGCTGGGAGTGGATAAGAGCCAGCTCTACCTGCTCCACGATATTCCAAGGGTGGGGCCCGGAGAAGTGGTTTCCTAAGCATCTCCAGAGGATTCTGAATCACATGAAGGACGGAGAAACATGAATTTAAGGTATCTCAGGGCCTTGGCATAAAAGAAGTAAGCTCTTTTCCCATGCTTTTAAGTACCAATGTCTCTAGAATATTCCTTGATTGTTTTCTTTTACAGGAGACACAGAGATTATAAAGACATTAGGAGGTGGTATTCTCACTTTATTCATTTTGGGGAGAAAATCATTTCAGGTCTTTATTTTCAGTCATATTTTACTTATTTATCCACTTTGAAAGGAGATCATGTCATTGCTCAATGTGATGGTCTAAGTGGTCTCGGAATGTACCCACAAGAAAAAGACAAAATGCTTGTGGTTTTATTTTCTTTGCTGGTATAGAAACCTAGGTTAGGGAATGTGAGTACTATGACCCTGAAAGAAAGTCTAGTAACAGTCTCAAGAGGACAAACCAAGCCAGCAAACGCTCATTATAGATGTGATCAAGTTGCAGGACAAGCCAAAAAGAGGAAATGAAAATAATTGCAACTTCTATAGTCACTTGCTAACTAAATGGTCTATAATAATATGATTTGAAGTGTTTATTTTAAATTATTATTTTTTAAATTTCTATTTATTTATTAAAAAAATTTTTAGGGGCGCCTGTGTGGCTCAGTAGGTTAAGCTACCAACTTCGGCTCAGGTCACGATCTCTCTCCCAGTTTGTGGGTTCAAGCCCCAAGTTGGGCTCTGTGCTGACAGCTCGAAGCCCGGAGCCTGCTTCAATTCTGTGACTCCCTTCGTCTCTGCCCCTTCCTTGCTTACGCTCTGTCTCTTTCTCTCTCAAAAATAAATAAACGTTAAAAAAATTATTTTAACGTTTGCTTATTTTTGAGAGAATGAGAGAAAGACAAAGCACAAGCAGGGGAGGGGCAGAGACAAAATCCAAAGCAGGCTCCAGCTTCTGAGCACAGAGCCTGATGCGCGGCTCAAACCCACTAGCAGTGAGATCATGACCCAAGAGGAAGTCAATCGCCCAACCAACTGGGCCACCAGGTGCCCCTTAATATTTACTTCTAAGAGAGAGAGCGAGAGCCCGAGCATGAATGGGGGTGGGGGTAGAGAGAGGGAGACAGAGGATCCCAAGCAGGCTCCAAGCTGTCAGTGAAGAGTCCAATGTGGGGCTCAGATTCACAAACTGTGAGATGACCTAAGCTAAAGTCGGACATTTAACCGGCTGAGCCACCCAGGTGCCCTTAAATTATTTTTTAATGACAGTAATGGGGAAGGATTCATAGAAAAGGTAACTAAGTTTTATTAAAAAAAAGAGGCAATAGAGCAAAGGAACAGCTGATTTTGTTCCCTCCTCACAAAGTCGCAGAATTTAATATTTTTACCAGAAGGTACAAACATGAATAAACTTTAGTAAACACAATCTCATCAGACACAAAATATGTCTGAATTCATAATGTTTGGCTCATTATGAATTCATTATGTAAGAGCCATTTAAGAATTCAAGCTCCAGCTAAACTGCACGTGTTCTCCTATAGATTAAAGCTCTCTGAGAAATAATTGTGTTCCTCTTATATGTACCCCGTATGTCTTCACCACTGCTGACCATGTAATAGGATATCAAAAATGCCTGTTGGTTAAATAATTGAATGCTTTTCAAAAAGCATTCATTGTGAACTCGCAAATCCTAATGAAATTTCAGTACACTCAGTTAAAGAAAAAATACTTAAATGCTTCCTGAGAGCAAAAACACCTTGTTCACAGAGAGGGGAATCATATTGGCTTTCAGATTCTCCAGCTTTAGGCTGGAATACAATGGAACGATGCCTTCAAATGCAAACAGAAAGTGGCTTGGAACATAGAATTCCAAACCTAGCCACTTTATCAGTCTGCAAGTTGGACTGAAAGAACTCAATATTTATCTGGGGGAAAAAATCACTTGAGTATATGCTCTAAGAAAATGAAAATAGAAATCAAAAAAGGTGAAGCTATGAAATCCAAGAAATAACGGCCACATCTCAGAATAGCAATAAAAAGAATCCCTAGGCTGTTGGCTGGGCAGCAGGTATAAAAGCAGTTGGTTCAAAGTAAAATACATAGAAGACTTGCGGACAAATGTGTTTGATAAGAAAATGGATTCACTTCAACAAATAATGTGATTTAAGAGTTGTATGAACTTAGAGACAGAGTGAAGGTGATTGTTTCTTCTGTCAATGAGGAAAAAGTAAGGCAAACAGAAACTCCCTCAAAAATGAAAATCATGGCTCGTATAAAACAAATCACATGTAGCATGATTCTGGATAGCATATAGAATATCATGAGTGAGAAAATATTAGCTCTTGGTATTGGAAATATTCGTCTTGGAGCTATACGTACTGAGGAAAAGACTCATTTCCTTCTTACAAGTCCAACTACATTTCTTGAGTCTACAGAATATCTACCACAATGAGAGTATTTTAAGGCTCCTTATTGGATTTTAGTTTTGTTTTTTTTTTTGAATCAGCTTCTATATAACACATAGAAGACTTAATTATAGTTCCAAAATAGAAAGGAAATGTAATAAACCTTCACAATATATGAGTTAGAAAGGGATAGAAAGGGAAGAGAGAATATGGAAGTATAAAGGTACACATATTTTCATTTTTTTATTATGAAGACTTGAAGATACTATCTAAATTTGGGTACTTTAGGTACTGTCTGAAGTTGAAGGATCAAGAAAGTATTTTTTTTCTATAAAGTTATAAAGTAGAACTACTTATAATACAACTAACACAATTTTGAGAAAAGGAGGGAGACACAGGTGGTGTTAATAAGCTCAATTCCTCATCTTTGGCAAGTGGGAATCAATAGAAACTTATGTGGGGTAGACTGGATCATTGTTTCCAACTTTCTCCTCCCTCTTTGCAATAGATTATACACCCATACTCTTTGTCATACGATTTTTGCTGTGCCTCCTGGTATGGCATATACCTACCCATTGACTCTGGGCTTAGTCATATAAATTATTTGGAACGAGATGTGCTTTAACTATGGCCCTCTGCCTGGGAAGAGCACGCGCCAAGTGATAGACACTCCTTTAGCCCAAGTCCCCAAACTAGAAGACAGTTAGAGCCAAGTCTAGCGAAGTCCAGGATGGTGGCAGCCAATGACTCCTAAGCTTGTATAGTGTTTATTATAAGCCACGATTTGGGGTATGTTTATACGACAGCAGCAACTGATAAGCACATTGTCTAAGGTTGATAAATCAAGAATTGGTACTATAAGTATACTATTTAGAGTTAGGAGAGGTATTCATCAGGAGAGGTAGGGATGACAACCACCAAACAAATTAAAGGTCGCTACATCTGGGGATGCTGTTGGGGAGAGAATTTGTTTTTGCTTCATATCTTCCTGTCCTATTTGAATTTTGTATCATATGTATTACTTTTATATTCAAAATGTACAAAGTACAGGGGCGCCTGTAATAAATAAATAAACATTTATAATAAATAAACATTTTTAAAATAAATAAATAAACATTTATTTTATAATTATTTTATATAATTTTTAAATAAATATTATAAAAGTTTTATAAATTTTTTATATTATTTTATAATTATTTTATATAATTTTTAAATAAATATTATAAAAATTTTATAAATTTTTTATATTATTTTATAATTATTTTATAATTATTTTAATAAACAGTGCAAACCATCCAGGAGGTGATAGGAGCCTTAAACACATAAAATGTTATAGCAACAATATGATGAGGCAGCTAATTTGTGTTGGGGGAAAAATATGCTACAGATGAAGAAGTCATAGGAATTCAGGAGAAAGAAAAGATCAATCTGATTGAAGAGGTTGTCAAATAATCCTGAGGGATTAAGATTGGTGGAGGAAAGTAGTCAAGGCAGCAAATAGTGAAACATGTGGGGAGTCAGGAAGAGTGAGGTAGGTGGTGTGACGGGAGCAGAGAAGTCTTATGAGTGAGCTGAGGGCAAGAGGGCCTGTGGCAGGTGGAAATAGGGCCAGACTGTGCAGAGCTTGGAATCCCTGACTGACGTGTATAGACAGAGAGCAGCTTTGTGAATGAGGTGTTTTAGGAAAACCAGTATAGCAGGGCTGTGTAGGATGGGTGGCCATCAGAATCCTCAGAGCTAGTGGAAACCATCCGAGGGGTCATTTAGACACATGGTATGGCATAGGTGAAGGCATGGTTATTAGTCATGTAGCTTCTGTTACCATATCCCTTGGGCCTAAATTTATAAAACGGTAGGGATATGTAGAATATTATGCAGATAGACTGATGTCCTGCAGGACCAAAAAACTATGACTTGAGGCAAGAAGAGGCCAAGAAAATGTATTTCATAGATCTCTAAAAGCCACTTTGGGCTGGTAAAATTCTGCAGTCTTCTCCTCAACCCTGTGCTATTCAACATGTTCTTTTTTTTTTCTTTTCCATTGAGTCTTCCTAAAGCCATCTAACCATACCATGAATTCCTATGCATTCCCAGTTAAAATTGTGGTCATTTAACTCCATAGTACATCTCCGAGCCCCAAACCCATCAGCTCTTCCATTTATCTTCATTTCAGGTTCATGCCATTTGATTTCTTTTTAAATAATGACTGCCCAAATCTGCTGCCAGTTAAGACTTGTTTCTATTGTCCTTGATTTTTGCCCCCAAATTAGGTTTTCCTTATATCCTGACTCCTGGTTTCCTTAAAAGTTTAAAAACTTTATGTTGATCACTTTTTCTTTTTATTTATTTTTAAAAATTTTTTATTTAAAAAAAGTTTTAATGCTTATTTATCTTTGAGAGAGAGACAGAGAGAGAGCAAGTGGGGGAAGGGACAGAGAGAGAGACACGCAGAATCTGAAGCAGGCTCCAGGTTCCGAGCTGTCAGCACAGAGCCCGTTGCAAGGCTTGAGCCCATGAGCCGTGAGATCGTGACCTGAGCTGAAGTCAAACGCTTAACCAACTGAGCCACCCAGGCACCCCATGACTCTTTTTAATCTTTATTTATTTACTTAAATAATTTCTACACCCAACATGGGGCTCGAACTCATGACCCGGAGATCAAGAGTCACATGCTCTTCTGCCCCAAACACCTCTGACTCTTTTATCTTCAGTTTCTTAGGTTCATTTTCATTTTCAGCTCCTTAGTTCTTTCTCCGACATCATTGGCCATGTGTCCAAATGGTATATCCTGAGCCTTATCAGTGCCTGGCCTGTTCCACCTGATCCTCTGGCTCTGGCTATCTCAACCTTCTCATTCTGCTATACTTACTGACCTCAGATTCTGCTGAGTCTCTGATCTAGCAGTTTCCGGCATCCCCCACCCCCCCATACTGGTTTCCATATAGTAAACATTGTGGCCCATGCAAATGTCCTGAGTGTTATGTGTGGGATTCCCAATAAACCTGCAGTAAATCTTCCCTTCCTTCTGACTCAAGAAAGCCTATTGGAACTGGACGTGACATTTTTATAGGAATAATCTGCAATCTGCTCTATTTTATGTCTTAAAACTTTATTCTCAACTTCTGTTTCCAGAACAAGATGGACTCGTGAACGGAGTACACTTCCCACTAAGAGCAGCTAAAAGCCCTGAACATTGTATATAAAACAAACATGAGAAAACTCTGAAAGGTAGGGAGAAACCAATTTACTAAGGACCGTGGGATCTGAAGAATGACAGGGAAATGAGTTCTCTGAGTTTTCTTTTACTTCATATATCCTGGTCTGAGTGCTGGAGGAGGTGGCAACCTGGAAATACTGTGGGGACAGATTTAACAAAACAAAACAAAACAAAACAAAGCCCAAGAAATGCCTGCTCCCGCTAGCTAAAGAACCAGGAAAGGGGCAACCTAGAAAATGTTTACACAGTAACTACCCAATTCCAGCCAACTGCAGGAAAAAATGCAACCTCACCCCATCCCAGTCAGGGAAGGCTGAATGGACAGTCTACACTCCCACCTTCACCCTATTGTTACACGACAGGCAGGGCAGCCATGGTGACTCCTCTAACCTCGGCTGGATGGTGTCAGAGAAGACCAAGTGGGGAGCCAGGCCCAGCTGACAGAGTGATTAGCACAAAACAATATGTACCCAAGTACATGCAAGGGCATTATGCAGAGTAAAAAAAAAAAAAGGCCAGTCTCAAAAAGGTCACATCCTATATGATTCCATTTATGTAACATTCTTGAAATGACAAAACTATAGACATGGAGAGCTGTGGTTGCCAGGGGTTAGAGATAGTGGGGCAGGGAGGGGTAGGTATGACTATGAGGGGCTAGAGTGAGGAAGGTCTTTATGGTGATGGAATAATTTTGTAGCTTGCTTCTGGTAGTTGTTACAGGAACCTGTACAAGTGATAAAATGACACAGAACTCTACACTCCCGTTGTACTCGTGTCAATTTCCTGGTTTTGATTTTATGCTATAGTTAAAAGTTTATAGTCCGTTTTACGTTACAGATGTAACTGAAGGGGGACACCTGGCTGGCTCGGTTGGTAGAGCATGCGACTCTTGATCTCAGGGTGGTGAGTTCGAGGCCCAGGTTGCATGTAGAGGTTACTTAAAAAAAAAAAGATGTAAAAGGGGGGAAATGGATGAAGGGTACAAAGGACCTCTCTGTACAACTTTTACACGTTCCTTTGAATCTATAATTATTTCAAAATTAAAAGTTTAATTTTTTTTTTAATTTTTTTTTTTTTAACGTTTATTTATTTTTGGGACAGAGAGAGACAGAGCATGAACGGGGGAGGGGCAGAGAGAGAGGGAGACACAGAATCAGAAGCAGGCTCCAGGCTCTGAGCCATCAGCCCAGAGCCCGACGCGGGGCTCGAACTCACGGGCTATGAGATCGTGACCTGAGCTGAAGTCGGACACTCAACCGACTGAGCCACCCAGGCGCCCCAAAAGTTTAAAGAAAGTGTTATCCTCCGATTTTCATACTTCTGATAGTTATTAAAGTTATAATCCAAATTTTCGCAGCTCTCTGCTTTCTGGGGACAATGCTGAAATTGATTGTATTTTCCCGCTCCTTTAGAAGTTAGATGTGGCAGGGGGTTTGATTTGGCCACTGAAACACAAGCATAAAAGAGACACTTGGGGAGGAAGTATAGAGACCATGTGTGGAGAGGAGAAAGGGCAGCCATGGTCTTAAGGCTTCAGCCACAAGGCTTTGGTTGGAAAGGCAAAACAAGGAATAAAAAATCATAAAATGATAGCATTTACACATTCTGCATAACTGCCACCTTCTTCATGTCATTTGACTCCTGTGTGGGCTTGTGTTTGCCTATCCCTCTTTCAATGTCACCTTCTTCAGTTCTTCCCCACCCTGTCAGGACATCTGACACCCAATTCTGTAACAGATCCCCTCCCCCTCCTCCTGCTGCCCACCACAGGGCCCAATTATCCTTGGGCAGTTTACCCTGCTTTGGGCAATCTCCCACATCTCCCCATTACCATGAGTCCATCTCTTTCCAGCTAATTGGGAACAAACAACTTGTACTTATTCACAAAAAGAATATTAGCATTATTATTATTGGAAACAAGGAGAGCCAGATAGGAACAATGCACTGAGTTAATCATTCACTCAATAGAGCAGCTCCCCTGGTATGCTTCTGAGGCGCCTCAGTGAGAAAAAGTCAGGGCAGGTAGACTAGTTCTTGTAGGTTCGTCCACTGTCAGGGTCGCCACAAATTAAAGGTTAATTTCTTCCATGGTAAAATCATGAAAAAATTCTCAGTCATACCATTATCCAGCCCAAAGACAGTGCTCCCTCTGAGCACAACAATGTGGAGTTCATCTCCACAACTGGGAGAATCTGGTGAGTCTGGGGCACAGGACTGAGGGGGAAACAAGAATAAAATCGGAAAGAATATGTCAATGTCCTCTTTGGATTCCCAGACCGAGCCCTTTACACCCCGCTCCTTGTTGTAAGATATTCAGTTCTTTCTTGCTCTCAAGCATGTTTACTCTTTTCTACCTCATTTCCAATTCTTTCAGTGGGTAAAAAGGAGGATATATTTTGAATGAATAGGAGTAGGTACATTGAGGGTGTTGAAAGTTATGGTGCTTGGTTACACAATCAGTTGTAAAAAGTGCATTTTATTACCTTGTACTGTGCAAACAGCACATAATTTTCCATGTTTTATTTTATACTTTTTTAAAAGTTTATTTTTGAGAGAGCACGCACGCGCAAATGGGGGAGGAACAGAGAAAGAGGGAGACAGAGGATCTAAAGCAGGCTCTGCTGACAGCAGAGACCCCGATGTGGGGGGCTCCAACTGACAAACCATGAGATCATGACCTGAGCCGACGTCCTACTTTCGACCGACTTTCAACCGACGTTCAACCGACTGAGCCACCCGGGTGCCCCTACAATTTTCCATTTGTTTTAAAAGTTTCTTTTACTGGGGCGCCTGGGTGGCGCAGTCGGTTAAGCGTCCGACTTCAGCCAGATCACGATCTCACGGTCCGTGAGTTCGAGCCCCGCGTCAGGCTCTGGGCTGATGGCTCGGAGCCTGGAGCCTGTTTCCGATTCTGTGTCTCCCTCTCTCTCTGCCCCTCCCCCGTTCATGCTCTGTCTCTCTCTGTCCCAAAAATAAATAAAAAACGTTGAAAAAAAAATTAAAAAAAAAAAAAAGTAAATAAACATTAAAAAAAAAATTTAAAAAAAAAAATAAAAAATAAAAGTTTCTTTTACTGCTAAGAACTTGCTACAACTAGATAAGGTGCTATTATCTTGGGCTACTTCTTGGCACACAGATTTTTCCCACTGTTTTATTGAGGTAATATTTACATACCATAAAATTCATTCATTTCAAACGCACAATTCAATGACTTTTAGTAAATCTTATAGAGTTGTGCAAGCATTACCACAATTTGATTTGAGTACTTCCATCACTCCAAAAAGGATCCCTTGTTTCCCTTTGCATTCACTTCTTATTCCCACCCCCAGACCTAGGCAACCAATACACTGTGTAGATTTGTCTTTTCTAGAGGTTTCACCGAAATGGATTTATACAGTATGTGCTTCTTTGCATCTGCCCTCACATAGTTTAATGTTTCTACGTGTATCTTCTATGAATATTTCATTCTGTTTTATTGCTGAATAGCATTCCGTTGTATGGATATACCCCCTTTCGTTTATCCATTCACCAGTTCCTGGGCATTTGGACTGTTTCCACTTTTTGGGGATTATGAATAATGCTGCTGGTGAATACTTCTGTACAACTTGCCATATGGGCATGTTTTAAATTTTCTTGGGTATGTACCCAGGAAATGGAACTGTTGGGTCATATGGTACTTTTTACACGTAACTTTTTGAGAAACTAACAAACTTTTCCAAAGTGACTGCACCACTTCACGTTCCCATCTGTAGTGTATGAGGGTTCTAATTTCTCTGTCTCCTTACCAACACTTATTATTGTCAGGCCTTTTTTTTCCCCCCCAGCATCGAAGTGGGTGTGAAGAGCCTTCTCACTGTATGTAGTTCTGATTTGCCTCTCTGTAGAGACTAATGCTGTTTTACATCTCTTCATGCTATTGTTGATCATTGAAATCTTTTCTTTGGTTGAGATGTCTTTCCAATTCTTTTGCCCATTTTAAATTGGATTATTAGTTTTATTGAGTTGTAAGAGTTCTATATATATATATATATATATATATATATATATATATATATATATATTTTCTAAATACAAGTCCTTATCAGATCGATGATTTGCAGGACTTCCCCCCTAGATACAGTACTTTATTTTCTTGATACAATATTTTAAAAAGAGATACAAACTTCAAAGTGAAGTTTCCTTGTAGTCCCCACAGGCCAATCACGATTCACTTAATTTCAAAATATTATAGATGTACCTTTAAAGAGCAACTTTTATTTTAGAATACTTGAAAAATGTAGATAAACACAAAACAGGGTAGTTCCAAAGATAACCTTCGGTAACATCTGTTTGCTTACAGCCTTCTGGTTCTTTCTGTGAACATACACAGCATTTCTTAAAAGAGTAAAACTGGGGCCATTTAAATAATAGTATCAACATTAGTCTCTAATCATTCCAGCTCTTGGATGGCAAGCAAGGCACACAGACCTCTGGATGACTTAAAAGTAGAAAATTAATTTATTGGAGAACGGTTGGTTATGTGTGAGTGACAGAGGACCAGGGTTGTGTCCTCCCTTCGGAGGAAGGTACCGCTGGGTAATGGACTTAGTGCTAAAGCGGAGCTTTTCCCCAGAGGGTACAGTGGAAGGGCCCCTCTCAGAGCACTACGCAGGAGACTCTGCCCCAAACAATCCCCATTCTGCAGGGGGCCGGGGCTGTTTTCGTCCCCCGAGGCCTGGCTGCCTCTTCCGGCGGTGCCGGTCGGTGGCCTCGCCTCTCACCGCCCACCCTGGCCCCCGGACCTCCTGCATCCCGGTCGCCTGGCGCAGGGCTCAGCAGGGCCGCACGAAGGTGCCGCCGGCGGTCTTCCAGCTCCAAGTGCACCTCGGCCGCTCCCGGGCGACCCCGCCCGGGTCCGGAGCAGCCTTGGGCTCGGCCCGGGGTCGACCCAGAACCTCCACGGCGCGGTGAGGGCACCTCCATTTCCTCTCACCCCGTGGTCTGCTCGACGTGAAACGGCCCGAGTTTTATTTTACTTGCTGCGGCGGCCTCTTTGTCCGTACACAGGTTTAGGTGGAGGCCATCGGCCCGGACGGCACGGCCCCAGCCCGTCGCGGCCGGAGCCTCCCGCCCACGGCTACGGCCGGCCGCGCGGCGCCTCGGCTCCGCGCCGCCCCGCGGGTCGGGCAGGCAGGGGTGGGGGCGCCGAGACGCCGGAACCTCCCCCCGCCCGCGCCGCGGCCCCGAGGGAAGCGCCGCGGCCCCGAGGTGGGCTCGCTGCAGGGGCGGGGGACGGCGCATCCGGGTGAGCGCGCGGCGC